>NC_065580.1:143304730-143437230 GCF_024542745.1 Macaca thibetana thibetana
GTCACCCAGGCTGCTGTGCAGTGGTGCAATCTCAGCTCACTGCAACCTCCACCTCCTGGGTTCAAGTGATTCTCCTGCCTCAGCCTCCCAAGTAGCTGGGACTACAGGCGCCCACCAGCACGTCCAGCTAATTTTTGTATTTTTTAGTAGAGATAGGGTTTCACTATAGGTTGACCAGGCTGGTCTCAAACTCCTGACCTCAAGTGATCCACCTCCCTCAGCCTCCCAAAGGGCTGGGATTACAGGCATGAGACATTGCGCCCAGCCATAAATTAATATCTTAAAGACTGATAATTTTGAAAAGCATTCTGGATTAACATTGGTATGTACGGCCAGGCATGGCGGCTCACACCTGTAATCCCAGAACCTTGTGAGGCTGAGGTGGGAGGATCACTTGAGCCCAGGCATTGGGGATCAGCCTGGGCAACAGAGCAAGACCCTGTCTCTACAAAAATTAAAAATGTAGGCCGAGCATGGTGGTGCCTGCCTGCAGTCCCAGCCACTCAGGAGGCTGAGGTGGGAGGATCACTGAAGTCCAGGAGTTTGAGGCCACAGTGAACTGTGATCACAACACTGCACTCCAGCCAGGGTGACAGAGCAAGACCCTGTCTCACACACACACACACACACACACACCCCTCTCTCTATCCCTTCTCTAGCACCTCCAATATAACAGTAAAGTATTTTTTGGCATCAGAACAGGACATAGAACGTGGCAGAACAGAACACGGTCCAGGTGTGAAATATGAACACAATGCTGTAGGCTGAAAAGCACCTGGGGAAACAACGTACTGCACAACAAAACCGGTTTTACCACAGAGTAATTGACATGAAGAAGAGTTACGCTCTTCGCATTGGTTAAAGTCACAGTTTCCAAGAACCTATCAATAATGTTAAGTGGGACCGGGCTCACACCTGTAATCCCAGCACTTTGGGAGGCCGAGGCAGGCGGATCAGGAGGTAGAGTCCGAGACCATCCTGGCCAACATGGGGAAACCCCATCTCTACTAAAAATACAAAAACATTAGCTAGACATGGTGACGGGTGCCTGTAGTCCCAGCTAGTCGGGAAGCTGAGGCAGGGGAATCACGTGAGCCCAGGAGGTGGAGGTTGCAGTGAGCTGAGATCGCGCCACTGCACTCCAGCCTGGGTGACAGAGTGAGACTCCGTCTCAAAATCATGATAATAATAATGTTAAGTGAGGACTTACCGTACTCAAATGTTCAGGTTTCAATATTTTTTTTAAAAATCACTCATATCGATCAGCCTGGGCAACATGGTGAAACTCTATCTCTACTAAAGATACAAAAGTTAGCCTGGTGTGGTGGCAGGCACCTATAATCCCAGCTAGTCGGGAGGCTGAGGCAGGGAATCACATGAGCCCGGGAGGCGGAGGTTGCGGTGAGTTGAGATTGCACCACTGCATTCCAGCCTGGCGACAGAGTAAGACTCTGTCTCAAAAAAATAAAATAAAATAAAAAATTTTAAAAAAAAGTTAAGTGAGGACTTAACTGTACTCAAATGTTCAGGTTTCAATATTTTTTTTAAAATCACTCATACCAACCAGCCTGGGCAACATGGTGAAACTCCGTCTCTACTAAAAATATAAAAATTAGCCTGGCATGGTGGTGGGCACCTGTAATCCCAGCTACTTGGGAGGCTGAGGCAGGAGAATCGCTTCAACCAGGAGGCAGAGGTTGCAGTGAGCCGAGATCATGCTACTGCAGTCCAGTCTGGGAGACAGAGCAAGACTCCGCCTCCAAAAAAAAGAAAACAACAACAACAACAACAACAAAACCACTCATACCAAGAACCAGGAAGATCTCAAACTGAATGAAAAAAGAGAGTCCACAGATGCCATCACCAAGACGACAGGGATGTTACAATTGACGGACAGAGACTGTAAGACAGTCATCACAAAAACGCTTCAATGAGGCTGGGTGCGGCGGCTCATGCCTCTAATCCTAGCACTGTGGGAGGCCGAGATGGGTGGATCACCTGAGCTCAGGAGTTTGAGACCAGCCTGGGCAACATGGTGAAACCCTGTCTCTACTAGCTGGGCGTGGTGGTGAGCACCTGTAGTCCTAGGTACTCGGGAGGCTGACGCAGAAGAATCACTTCAACCTGGTAGGTGGAGGTTGCAGTGAGCCAAGATCATGTCGCTGCACTCCAGCCTGAGCAACAGAGCAAGACTCTGTCAAAAAAAAAAAAAAAATTATTCAATGGGCAATTGCAAACATGCTTGAAACAAACGAAAAACTGAAAAGGGCCAGGTGTACTGGCTCACTCCTGTAATCCCAGCACTTCAGGAGGCCGAGGCAACAGGACTGCTTGAGCCCAGGAGTTCAAGATCAGCCTGGGCAACATGGCAATAACACGTCTGTACAAAAAATAGAAAAATTAGCTGGGTATGTTGGCACACATGTAGTCCCAGCTACTCAGGAGGCTGAGGTGGGAGGATCGCTTGAACCCAGGAGGTCGAGGCTGCTGGGAGCCAAGATCGCACCACTGCACTCCAGCCTGGGTGACAGAGCGAGACCCTCACTCAAAACAACAAACTATTTTCCCACAGTTACACACTAGGTTACCATCCATTTTTCTTATGTATACAACGTTACGAAATTTGTAAAAACTCCTTAGCATTAGTATTTGATTCTGTTTAATCATTTGTATTCCCACAAGTACAAATTAAAAGTATCATGGAACAGGCCAGGCACAGTGGCTCACGCCTGTAATCCCAGCACTTTGGGAGACCGACACGGGCAGATCACGAGATCAAGAGATCAAGACCATCCTTGCTAACACGGTGAAACCCCGTCTCTACTAAAAACACAAAAATCAGCTTAGTATGGTCATGCACGCCTGTAGTCCCAGCAACTTGGGAGGCTGAGGCAGGAGAATTGCTTGAACCCAGGAAGCAGAGGTTGCAGTGAGCCGAGATCGCACCACTGCACTCCAGCCTGGCGAAAGAGCGAGACTCTGTCTTAAAAAAAGAAAAAAAAGGTATCATGGAACAAAAACAACCAATAGTATGAGAACATTGTATAAATAAGATGTCACTATTTTCCCAAGTAATAACTTTTGAAAATTCCATTTTCAATAAACTATAATTGTTTTAAATGACATTCATCCTCCCCACTTCCTTTTTTTTTTTTTTTTTTTTTTTGAGACAGAGTTTTGCTCTTGTTGCCTAGACTGGAGTGCAGTGGCACGATTTCAGCTCATTGCAACCTCTGCCTCCCGGGTTCAAGCAATTCTCCTGCCTCAGCCTCCCAAGTAGCGGGGATTACAGGCTCCCGCCACCACACCTGGCTAATTTTTTTTTGTATTTTTAGTAGAAACGGGGTTTCACAGTGTTGGCCAGGCTGGTCTCAAACTCCTGACCTCAGGTGATCCACCCGCCTCAGCCTTCCAAAGTCCTTCCTTTGCAAAAAGATTTCAGTTGGCTTTATTGCCGTTCTAGGATCAGGCAACACGTTGGTCCATCAAAAAGAGTAAGGTGTTCCTCCATTTTCCTTTTTTGTTTATTGGGGGATTTTTTTGGGACAGGGCCTCCCTCTGTCAACCAGGCTGGAGTGCAGTGGCATGATCACAGCTTACTACGGCCTCCCAAGTAGCTGGGACTACAGGTGTGCACTACCACGCCCGGCTATGTTTTTTTCATTTTTTGTAGAGAGGGGGATCTCACTGTTTTGCCCAGGCTGGTCTTGAATTCCTAAGCTCAGGTCACCCTCCTGCCTCAGTCTCCCGAAGTGCTGGAATTACAGGCATGCAGCACCGCGCTCGGCCCCATCTTCCTTTAAATGACCGGATCTGCGTGAATAAACATACCGTAGGCCAGTCAGGCACGGTGGCTCACGCCTGCAATCCCGGCACTTAGGGAGGCCGAGGCAGGTGCATCACCTGAGGTCAGGAGTTCGAGACCAGCCTGGGCAACATGGTGAAAACCTGTCTCTACTAAAAATACAAAAATTAGCCGGGCATGATGGTAGGCACCTGTAATCCCAGCTACTTAGGAGGCTGAGGCAGAAGAATTGCTTGAGCCCAGGAGGTGGAGGTTGCAGTGAGCTAAGATCACCTCATTGCACTCCAGCCTGGGTGACAAGAGCAAAACGCCATCTCAAAAAAAATAAAATTATATATATATTAAAAAATATATTAGTGTATATATATAAAATATATACATATTTATTTTAAGACAATGGCCAGTGTATATATATAAAATATATATATATATTTATTTTAAGACAATGGTCAATGGTATATATAAATATATATGGCCAAACTGGTCTTGAACTCCTTGACCACAGGTGATCCACCTGCCTCGGCCTCTCAAAGGCTGGGATTGCAGCATAAAAAAAAAAAAATATATATATATATATATATATATATATATATATGCACCATGGGGCATTGTTATAGGCCATAGGCCATTGTCGTGCCCTAATCTGTGAGTACATTGGGCAGGTGACGGCTGTTTCTGTTCCTTCCACGACCACAGACCACTGTTCTGCCAAGAGACTCCGTAAACATTCAATGGTTCTGAAAATCCAGCCCAGATCTTCACCTGATTATTTGCATATCATAGCTGGAATATCTTGCCTCTCTTTAATTAAAATCAAAGTGCCTGTAAATAGAAAGCCAGTATTGAACTTAGGTGGTTACTTTCAGCATCCAGAGGAAGTGTCTCATCTTCATCGTAGGCTCGTGGGGAGGCGCTGCGTGGGGTCTGCAGTAAGCTAGATAAATCTCCCAGCATTTATTCATGTAATTCATAGAGTAGAGCGTCCGCTGTTGCTCACGGAATAAATTGCCTAAAAATACAATGTTCGAAAAATGATTACAGATTTATATTTTGAGAAAAAAAATAGCGGTAAATACAATCCTATTGTTTTTGTTTTTTTCCGAGACAGAGTCTTGCTGTTGCTCAGGCTGCAGTGCTGTGGCACGATCTTGGCTCACTGCAACCTCCGCCCGCCAGGCTCAAGCGATTCTCCTGCCTCAGCCTCCCGAGTAGCTGGGATTACAGGCATGGACCACCACGCCCGGCTAATTTTTTGTGTTTTTAGTAGAGACAGGGTTTTGCCATGTTGGCCAGGCTGGTCTTGAACTCCTTGACCTCAGGTGGTCCACCCGCCTCGGCCTCCCAAACTGCTGGGATTGCAAGAGTGAGCCACTGCGCCCAGCCCAGATTTATATTTTGAGAAAAAAAAATGGGGCAGTAAATAGAATCCTGTTGGTTTTGTATTTACCTTTTATCTGGCAGGCATTTGGATGAATGTTCTCAGTCATCAGTTTTGTAAAACACAAGAAAAGTGATGGGCTTCTCTTTCTGTGATAACGATCAAAAGATACGATAATTACTTCTCTAAAAGAGGGAAATTCCCTTCTCCTTGAGCACAGGCTAGACTTAATACTTTGCTTCTAATGTATAGAGTATAGAAAGGGAAGGCTGGAGTCAGTGGCTCACACCTGTAATCCCAGCATTTTGGGAGGCCAAGGCAGGCGAATCACTTGAGGTCAGGAGTTCAAGACCAGCCTGGCCAACATGGTGAAACCCCATCTCCACTAAAAATACAAAAAATTAGCTGGGCTTGGTGGCAGACACCTGTAATCCCAGCTATTTGGGAGGCTGAGGCAGGAGAATCACTGGAACCCGGGAGGTGGAGGTTGCAGTGAGCCGAGATTGCGCCACTGCACTCCAGCCTGGGTGACAGAGCAAGACTCCATCTCAAAAAAATAAATACATAAATAAAAGTTTTTTTGAAAAAAGATATAAAACCACTTTTGCTGTAAGAAAGACAAGAAATTCTGACATAAGAAAGAAGAGTTGGTTGTGACTATTTGTTTCTGCATTAAAAACCCCAAGAGACATTTGCAGTATTGAACAGATTCAAATATGAAGGGTTTTCAAAGTTTTGATCAAGTATCTCATGGCTTTGCGGTTAATATTTGTGGAAAGGTTGTGTTCTGAGTCCTTCATTTCAAGGGTATGTTAAAAAAAAAAAAAGAGACTGCTGAGGCTGGGCACAGTGGCTCACGTCTGTAATCTCAGCACTTTGAGAGGCTGAGGCAGGTGGATCGCCTGAGGTCAGGAGTTCGAAACCAGCCTGGCCAACATGGTGAAACCCCATCTCTACTAAAAATACAACAACAAAAACATTAGCCAGGCATGGTGGCACACTCCTGTCATCCCAGCTACTCAGGAGCCTGAGGCAGAAGAATTGCTTGAACCTGGGAGGCAGAGGTTGCAGTGAGCCATGATTGTGCCATTGCATTCCAGCCTGGGCAACAGAGCAAGACTCTGTCTCCAAAAAAATTAAAATGACTGCTGAAGAAAAGAAGGCATTATGACAATAGTACAACTTAGCTGTGCTCCGTCCCCCAATGAGGGTCCAGAAATAGTACTTACTGGAATTCTTCGTGATAAATGTGGTACGCCAAACGCAGGAGGTGATTCAAAAATGTTCTCAGAAGTATTGTTGTAAATGGAGAATGAATTTCTTCAACTGGTATGTCATTGTTGGCTAAAATAAGAAAATTGGAGAGGATGTCTGATATTTGCTAGAAGCTTCCATTTTATTTGTTCCTGGTATACAATTTGAGGAACTGAATATGAGAGAGTACTTATTTCAAAATGCTCTGAACATGTATAAGCATCCAACTAAAAATTTAAAACTCCATAAAAGCCAGGCACAGTGGCTCACACCTGTAATCCCAGTACTTTGGGAAGCTGAAGCAGGCAAATTGCCTGAGGTCAGGAGTTTAAGACCAGCCTGGGCAACATGGTGAAACCCTGTCTCTACCAAAAATACAAAAAATTAGCCAGGTGTGGTGGTGTGCACCTGT
The DNA here is from genome assembly GCF_024542745.1 of Macaca thibetana thibetana. Taxonomy (NCBI): domain Eukaryota; kingdom Metazoa; phylum Chordata; class Mammalia; order Primates; family Cercopithecidae; genus Macaca; species Macaca thibetana. The sequence continues at coordinate 143,311,580 of NC_065580.1, forward strand.
AATCCCAGCTACTCGGGAGACTGAGGCAGGAGAATTGCTGGAACCCAGGAGGCAGGACTTACAGTGAGCCAAGATTGAGTCACTGTACTCCAGCCCGGGCAACAGAGCGAGACTTCGTCTAAAAAAAAAAAAAAATCAACCTGGTTCCTTTACAAGATGAGGTATCTTGTCCCAATGTTTTCCAGAGTAGTCTGAGACACAATCTGATGAATGCTGCTAATTCTAAATGGATTTTAAGTATGTTTCAAACACTAAACTTTGACGTAAATGGGCATTTTTTCTAATACTTTATTTTTCAAGTGGATAATTTGAAGCTTGCAGCTCTGCCTCCCAGAATTTGGCTGAAAGAAGTCAAACTTCCAAAGTTGTTAAAATTTATCACATCAATTTCCTAATTTGAAATCAAGACCAATCCTAAGACTACTTAGAGCCTTTTCTAGGCTCTTCCAAGCCATTGCTGATTCTCCTCATTTCTTTTTTTTTTTTTTTTTTGAGAACAGAGTCTCACTCTGTTTCCCAGGCCTGAGTGCAGTGGCGCAATCTCGGCTCACTGCAACCTCCGCCTTGCGAGTTCAAGCGATTCTTCTGCCTCAGCCTCCCGAGTAGCTGGGACTACAGGCATGTACCACCACACCCGGCTAATTTTTTGTATTTTTAGTACGGGTTTCACCGTGTTAGCCAGGATGGTCTCGAACTCCTGACCTCATGGTCTGCCCACTTCAGCCTCCCAAAGTGCTGATTACAGGCGTAAACCACTGCGCCCAGCCTTTTCTTTTTTTTTTTTTTGGTTGTTGAGACAGTCTCACTCTGTCACCGAGGATGGAAATCTTGGCTCACTGCAACCTCCACCTCCTAGGCTCAAGCGATTCTACTCCTGCCTCAGCCTCCCACTAAGTAGCTGGGAATACAGGCATGAACCACCACACCTGGCTAATTTTTGTGTTTTTAGTAGAGACGGAGTTTCACCACATTGGCCAGGCTGGTCTCAAACTCCTGGACTCAAGTGATCCACCTCGGCCTTCCAAAGAGCTGGGATTACAGGCGTGCGCCGCGAGGCCTGGCTGTCTCCCCATCTCTGACCTGACAAGTCAGTGCTTTTTCACTGTAGATCGGTGGTCGGGGGGAGAGAGGGAGGCAAACTTTCTGTAAAGGGCCGGAGAGTAAGTATTTTAGGCTTGGTGGACCAGACAGTCTACACCACAACCCCTCCGCGGTGGTGCTTTGGGGTAAAGCAGCCACAAACATGTGAGCAAATGGGCATGTCTGTGTTCCAGTACAGCATGATTTAGGGGAACCGGGGCGGACTGGATTTCACCCTGGGACCATGCATGGCTGGCCTTGCTTTTGTAGGTGACCTCGTACTGTTGCTGTTACGTCACGAGACTGTCTCTTCAAGTACCTTGTAATCACGGGGGGAACAAGACCACGTGCTGATTACTGGAACACTCTTCTCCCAACCTGGGCCTTCACCACTTCCTCCGCATTTCCAACTGCTTTCCAGGTGACACTGTCATACTGTCCTTTAAACCAGCGATCCCCAGCCTTTTTGGCACCAGGGACCGATTTCGTGGAAGACAATTTTTCCATGAATGGTGGGAAGGGGTGGGGGGACTACTGGTTTCAGGATGATTCAAGCGCATTCGAATTACTGCACACTTTATTTCGATTACGATGACACTGTAATACATAATGAAACAATTCTACAACTCACCATCATATAGACTCAGTGGGAGCCTGAGCTTGTTTTCCTACAACTAGGGGTGACGGGAGACAGCGACAGATCATCAGGCACTAGATTCTCCTAAGGAGCGTGAACCTCCATCCCTCGCGTGCCAGTTCACAGGAGGATTTGCGCTCCTGTGAGAATCTTAACGCCCTGCTGATCTGCAGGAGGTAATGCCAGCGATGGGGAATGGCTGTAAAAACAGATGAAGGTAGGCCAGGCGCGGTGGCTCATGCTTGTAATCCCAGCACTTTTGGAGGCCGAGGCGGGCAGATCATCTGAGGTCAGGAGTTTGAGACCAGCCTAACCAACATGGAAAAACCCCATTTCTACTAAAAAACACAAAAATTAGCTGGGCATGGTGGCACATGCCTGTAATCCCGGCTACTATGGAGGCTGAGGCAGGAGATCACTTGAACCCAGGAGGCGGAGGTTGTGGTGAGCCGAGATCCTGCCACTGCACCCCAGCCTGGGCAACAAGAATGAAACTCTGTCTCAAAACAAAAGAAAACAAAAAAAACAGATGAAGGTTCACTTGCTTGCCCACGGCTCACCTTCCACTGTGCACAGTTTCCTAACAGGCCACGGACCAGTACTGATCCATGGCCTGGGGGTTGGGGACCCCTGCCTTTTGTGTGTGTGTGTGTGTGATGGAGTCTTGCCCTGTCGCCCAGGCTGGAGTGAAATGTCGTGATCTTGGCTCACTGCAACCTCCGCCTCCTGGGTCCAAGCGATCCTCCCACCTCAGCCTCCTAAATGGCTGGGATTACAGGCATGCACCACCATGCCTGGACAATTTTTTGTATCTTTTAGTAGAGATGGGGTTTCACCACGTTGGTCAGGCTGGTCTCGAACTCCTGACCTTGTGATCCGCCTGCCTTGGCCTCCCAAAGTGCTGGGATTACAGGCATGAGCCGCTGCACCCAGCCTGCACCCCTGCTTTAAACCAAAAGTTGTGAAGGATCTGGAATACTCACCACTTAATATCCTGTCCATATCAGCAAGAGTTAGTCTGTGGTGATGAAATTTGCAATCTTTTAGAAATCTCCAGAAGTGAAGCTTTGTCATCAGAAAGGTATTATCCAGAGAGTGGTCGCATCCCAGGCTGCTATAAAAGCTGTAGATTCTTCTTAATTCTGTAATATTTCTTAACACAGCATATTCTACCTGAAAGGAAGAAAGTCATGCGTGGATTAAGAACAAAAGACGGCCAGGCACGGTGGCTCACGCCTATAATCCCAGCACTTTGGGAGGCCGAGGCAGATCACCTGAGGTCAGGAGTTCCAGACCAGCCTGGCCAACATGGTGAAACCCCATCTCTACCAAAAATACAAAATTAGCCGGGCATGGTGGCGGGCACCTATAACACCAGCTACTCAGGAGGCTGAGTCAGGAGAATTGCTTGAACCCGGGAGGAGGAGGTTGCAGTGAGCCAAGATCACATCACTGCACTCCAGCCTGGGCATCAAGAGTGAGACTCTGTCTCAAAATAAATAAATAAAATTTAAAAATTATAAAAAGAACAGCCAGGCACGGTGGCTCACACTTGTAATCTCAGCACTTTGGGAGGCTGAGGCAGGCGGATCACGAGGTCAGGAGATCGAGACCATCCTGGCTAACAGGGTGAAATCCCGTTTCCACTAAAAATACAAAAAATTAGCGGGCGAGCAAGACTCTGTCTCAAAAAAAAAAAAAAATTAAAAAAGAACAAAAGACACAACACCTGTGTCCTACATTAAATGCGATAATACAAGTAAAGTAATGGCATTTAGCTCTTTCCACTGTAAGGACTTAAGAAGTGTTTTTTTGTTTTGTTACGAGATGGAGTCTCGCTCTGTCACCCAGGCTGGAATGCAGTGGCAAGATCTTGGCTCACTGCAACCTCTGCCTTCTGGGTTCAGGCGATTCTCATGCCTCAGTCTCCAGAGGAGCTGTGATTACAGGTGCACACCACCATGCCCGGCTAGTTTTTGTATTTTGGTAGACATGGGGTTTCACCATATTGGCCAGTCTGCTCTTGAACTCCTGACCTCAGGCGATCCGCCTGCCTCGGCCTCCCAAAGTGTTACAATTATAGGCATGAGCCACGGTGCCCGGCCAAGAAGCATTTTATTCTTTCCACCCACCCGCCTTGGTCAATAAAATGCCATCTCCGACCAACAGTAAAAACAAAACAAAACAAACAAGTTATCTGGAAAACAGACTTCCTTTCACACGGCATGTGCTGGCTTCCGCTCTCAGTGGCGGCAACAAAATTCTACTGTCTGCAGATCCTTATTCCTCATCAACACATGTGCAAAAATCCTCAACAAAGTAAGTGGAATCCAGCCATATATAAAGAATAGTAGCCATGCGTGCTGGCTCATGCCTGTCATCCCAGCACCTTGTGAGGCCAAGGCAGGAGGATCGCTTGAGCCTGGGAACTCGAGACCAGCCTGTGCAACACAGTGAGACCGTGTCTCGACTGAAAATTAAAAATTAAAGAAATTAACCAGGCACCGTGGCGAGTGCCCATATAGTCCCAGCTACTCAGGAAGCTGAGGCGGGAGGATTGCTCGAGCCCAGAAGGTCAAGACTGCAGTGAGCTGAGATCGCACCACTTCACTCCAGCCAGGGTGACAGAGCAAGACCCTATCTCGAAAAGAAAAAAAAAAAAAAAAAGATAATACAGCAACACCAAGTAGGGTTTAGCCTAGAATTGCAAAGTTGGTTTACATTTGAAAAATCAATCAATGTAATTCACACTATTGACAGACTGGAGAAGAACCAAATGATTCTATCAGCTGAAGCATTTCACAGAATTTAACATCCATTCATGATAAGCACCCTCAGCAAATTAGGAATAGAAAGGAATCCCTCAGCCTGATCAACAGCATGTACGAAACATGCAACTCACATCACATGTAGGGCTGAAAGTCTGAAAGAAGTAAAATTCCGCCATGTGCGGTGGCTCACGCCTGTAATCCCAGCACTTTGGGAGGCCGAGGCGGAAGGATCACCTGAGGTCAGGAGTTGGAGACCAGCTTGGGCAACATGGTGAAACTCCATCTCTACTAAAAATACAAAAAATAGCTAGGCGTGGTGGTGCGTGCCTGTAATTCCAGCTACTCAGGAGAATTGCTTGAACCCAAAAGCCGAGATCATGCCATTGCACTCCAGCCTGGGCAACAAGAGGGAAACTCCATCTCAAAAAAAAAAAAAAAAAAAAAGCAGCAATATTCATGCTGGTTGCTTTACTCACCTCCCTCTCTGTCACATTTCACCTTTTAGGATTTTCGCCAGACCCTTCACGCCCTTAAGCTGCTCCAAATTCCCCACACAGGCAGCCCTGCCCTCCGCACAGCATCCTGTTCTCCAGAACCACTCACCCCTGCCCTACCCTCTTCAATGAGACACTCAGAGAACGCGAAAAACAAGATTCGGGGTCCCAAGGGAGACAGGAAGCCCTGCTGGGATGGCTTCAGGCATCTGTTACGCTGAGCATTAATTCCTGCTTTTGAAAACGCAGTTCAATTGAATAAACATGTATCGTCTGCCCGATCTAAAGCACTGTTCTAGGCTGGGCGTGGTGGCTCACACCCATCATCCCAGCACTTTGGGAGGCTGAGGCAGGCGGATCACCTGAGGTCAGGGGTTCCAGACCAGCCTGGCCAATATAGTGAAACCCCGTCTCTACCAAAATACAAAAAAATAGCCAGGTGTGGTGGCGCATGCCTGTAATCCCAGCTACTCGGGAGGCTGCAGTGGGGGAATTGCTTGGACCCGGGAGACAGAGGTGGCAGTCAGCCAAGATTGCGCCATAGCACTCCAACCTGGGCGACAGAGCAAAACTCAGTATCCAAAAAAAAAAAAAAAAAAAGACATTCAACACGTGACAGCAGTCACCAGCTATATTACCCCAGGATGCAATTGATACCAATAAAAAAGATTTTACCTGCTTCTTTTCTTCAGGTCGGGCTGCCTCAGGGTACATGTCCAGGAGCAAATTTAGATCCAGCTCGATGCTCGACCCCAACACAGAATGACTTTCACTGCCATCAAGCTTTCTGATCAGTTCTAATGAAGGCAGGCAAATACAGGGGATAATTACGGTTTGTTTGGTGTTTTTTTGTTTTGTTTTGTTTTGAGACAGGGCCTCACTCTGTCACCCAGGCTGGAGTGCAGTGGCATGATCTCAGCTCACTGCAACCTCTGCCTCCCAGGCTCAAGCGATCCTCCCGCCTCAGCCTCCTGAGTAGCTGGGATTACAGACATGCACCATCACGGCCCAGCTCATTTTTGTACTTTTTGTAGACACAGCGTTTCACCACGTTGCCCAGGCTGGTCTCAAACTCCTGAGCCCAAGTGATCCGCCTGCCTTGGCCTCCCAAAGTGCTGGGATTATAGGCATGGGCCACTGTACCCATCCTTGGAGATAATTATGAAAAGCAATGTTAAAATTTCTTAATGTTATGTCACAATGATTTTCTACCAAAATGTGATACAAGAATATTCCAAAAACCTACTAAGAATGCAGGCTGGGCACAGTGGCTCATGCCTGTAATCCCAGCACTTTGGGAAGCCTAAATGGGAGGTTAAGGTTGCAGTGAGCTATGATCACACCACTGCACTCCAACCTTGGCAAAAGAGTGAGATCCTGTCTCTTAAAAAACATTTTTTTAAAAGCAGTTGCAAGCCAGGCACAATGGCTTACAGCTGTAATCTCAACACTTTGGGAGGCCGAGGCAGGAGGATTGATTGAGGACAGGAGTTTGAATCAGCCTGGGCAACATAGTGAGACCGTGCCTCTACAAAAAGTTTAAAAATTAGGTAGGCATGGCCAGGTGCGGTGGCTCACACCTGTAATCCCAGCACTTTGGGAGGCCAAGGCAGGCAGATCACGAGGTCAGGAGTCAGATACCACCCTGGCCAACATGGTAAAACCCTGTCTCTAATAAAATTACAAAAATTAGCCAAGCATGGTGGCACGCACCTATAACGCCAACTATTCAGGTTGCTGAGGCAGGAGAATCGCTTGAACCCAGGAGGCGGAGATTGCAGTGAGCCGAGATTGCACCACTGCACTCCAGCCTGGGCGACAGAGCAAGACTCCATCTCAAAAAAAAAAAAAAAAAAAAAAAAAAAAAAAAGATTAGCTAGGCATGGTGGTGCACATCTGTATTCCCGGGCTATAGGTGAGGCTGAAGTGGGAGGATCACTGGAGCCCAGGAGTCTGAGGCCGTAGTGACAGAGCAAGACTTTGCCTCAAATTTTTTTTTTTTTTTGAGATGCAGTGTCGCTCTGTCGCCCAGGCTGGAGTGCAGTGGCCGGATCTCAGCTCACTGCAAGCTCCACTTCCCGGGTTTACGCCATTCTCCTGCCTCAGCCTCCTGAGTAGCTGGGACTACAGGCACCCGCCACCTCGTCCAGCTAGTGTTTTGTATTTTTAGTAGAGATAGGGTTTCACCGTGTTAGCCAGGATGGTCTCGATCTCCTGACCTCGTGATCTGCCTGTCTCGGCCTCCCAAAGTGCTGGGATTACAGGCTTGAGCCACCGCGCCTGGCCAAATTTTTTTTTTTAAAGGGAGTTGCTCACAGGGGACTTCTGTTTTCTGAAGTGTTCAGTGTATTTTCACGAGTGGACACCATGGATAGAAACAGATGAATTTTATTTCAACAGGTGAATGCTTCCTACCAGCACTCCTGGACAATCTTTGGGCAACTCCTGAAGACAGGTCCAGGCAGCCGATGAATTCAACTTCAAGATCTGGAAACCCTGCTATGTGGTCATTGGAGAATGTGCCTTCATACACACGCCCGTTCTTGAAAGTTAATCGGCCCTGCAGACAGAAAAACAACTTTGTGCAGTTTAGGAAAAGTTTTCTTAGAAAAACACTGGTAAGGCTGGGTATGGTGGCTCACACCTGTAATCCCAGCACTTTGGGGGGCTGAGGCAGGCGGATCACAAGGTCAGGAGTTCGAGATCAGACTGGCCAACATGGTGAAACCCCATCGCTACTAAAAATACAAAAATTAGCCAGGCGTGGTGGCGTGTACTGTAGTCCCAGCTACTCAGGAGGCTGAGATAGGAGAATCGCTTGAATCCAGGAGGCGGAGGAGCCAAGATTGCACCACTGCACTCCAGTGTGGGTGACAGAGAGTCTGCCTCAAAAAAGGAAATAAGGAAAGGAAAGGAAAGGGAAGGGAAAAGGAAGGGAAAGGGAAAGAAAAGGGAAGGGAAAGGGAAGGGAAAGGGAAGGGAAAAGGAAGGGAAAGGGAAGGGAAAGGGAAGGGAAAGGGAAGGGAAAGGGAAGGGAAAGGGAAGGGAAAGGGAAGGGAAAGGGAAGGGAAAGGGAAGGGAAAGGGAAGGGAAAAGGAAGGGAAAGGGAAGGGAAACGTGAGTAAATGTACATTGATAGTTTTTTCAAGGTTTTGGAGCTTTTCACTTGTTTTGAAAATACGCACTTACTCCACATACAGTCAGGCTCCTGGGTCTCATGCACTGTATAAGTTCTCTCTCTTCCTCCTCCTTCTATTCCTCCTCCTCCCCTCTATCTATCTCCCCCACAATCTTTCTCCAACTTTAAGCACCTCTAGGCCACAGAATGTGTCTTATTAAACTAGGCTAGTGACCAGCAGAATGCCCATCATACAATAGAGGCTCCCTGATTTTTTTTTTTTTTTTTTTTTGTGAGACGGAGCCTCGCTGTCACCCAGGCTGGAGTGCAGTAGCACAATCTTGGCTCACTGTAACCTCCACCTCCTGGGTTCAAGCTATTCTCCTTCCTCAGTCTCCCAAGAGGCTGGGATTACAGGTGCCCGCCACCACACCTGGCTAATTTTTGTAATTTTAGTAGAGATGGGGTTTCACCATGTTGGCCAGGCTGGTCTTGAACTCCTGACTTCAAGTGATCTGTTCACCTTGGCCTCCCAAAGTGCTGGGATTACAGGCGTGAGCCACCATGCCCGGCCAAGACTCCCTGAGATTTGTCAAACCCAGGTCAATAGTCAGTTACTGATTCAGAAGTGGGCAAATGACCCTGTTTGGCTCTGTGAAACGAAAGACCCTTTTAGAGAGCTTCTATCAAAAGTTCCTCCTTTTCTTCTACTTAGTATGGTATGCGGATGTGAAGGCTGGAACCACAGCAGCCGACTTGCAATCATGAGGGAGGAAAAACACAAGGGCGAAAGTGACATGGTGGGAGATACTATGGATAAATGGAATAGAAATTCTGACAGCAATGAGTTGCTGAAGCCTACAGTATTCTGTATTATACATGGCAGACAACACTAGACTGTCTGTTACTTGCAAACCAAACCACCATCATACATACACACACACACATGCACACACACACACACCCACCAAAAACTAAATAACCACTAAATACGCAGGAAATCAATGACCACTGAAACTATTTTGCCAGGCACAGTGGCTCATGCCTATAATCCCAGCACTTTGGGAGGCTGAGGCAGGAGGATTGTTTGAGGCCAGGAGTTTGAGACCAGCTTGGCCAACATGGTAAAACCTGCGTCACTACTTTAAAAAAAAAAAAAAAAATGAGCTGAGTGTGGTGGTGCACACCTGTAGTCCCAGCTACTCGAGTGGCTGAGGCACAAGAATCGATTAAACCTGGGAAGCAGAGGTTGCAGTGAGCCGAGATCGCGCCACTGCACTCCAGCCTGGGTGACAGAGTAAAACTCTGTCAAAAAGAAAAAAAGAGTCATGTAATCACCTTAGCAAAACAGTAAGTTATCCTATACAAAATAGATAATGCAATTTAATAGAGAATGACATGCCTTTTGTCTAAAAGAGTTCTGTAGATAGATGGTGATGGTTGCACAACAATGCGAATGTATTTGATGCCACTGGACTGTGCACTTAGAAATTAAGACGGCAAATCTTATGTGTACTTTACCACAATCAAAAAGAAATCTAGAGTGCCTATATTTACCACAGACAAAATAGACCTCAGAGAAATAAAAGTTACCAGGGTTGGCCAGGTGTGGTGGCTCACACCTGTAATCCCAGCACTCTGGGAGGCTGAGGTGGGCCGATCACTTGAGGCCAGGAGTTCGAGACCAGCCTGGCCAACATGACGAAACCCTGTCTCTAATAAAAATACAAAAATTAGCCGGGCGTGGTGGCCCGCACCTGTAATCCCAGCTATTCATAAGGCTGAGGAAGGAGAATCACTTGAACCCGGGAAGCGGAGGTTGTAGTGAGCTGAGATCACACCACTGTACTCCAGCCTGGGCAACAGAGCAAGACTGCGTCTCAGAAAGAAAGAAAATTAGCAGGGTTAATAGGAAATTACGTGATGATCAAAAGAGCCAGAGCACCAATGCATAATGACCCTCCACGTGTGTGCCCCGAACAACAAACTTCAAATATATGAAGCGAAACTGACAGAACCAAAAGCAGAAATAGACAAATCTGCAATTATACTGGGACATGTCAATGGCTTTACAGCATTTCAATGGCTTTCCATCATTGTTTGAAATGGGATCTTCCCAGGTCTGTACTCACCGTGCCATGTTTCTTGTTGGAAACCCATTCTCCGTCATACACGGCTCCACTGGCGTAATAAAACTTGCCACGTCCGTGACGATGTCCGTTTACAAACTCCCCTATGTATTCATTTCTCAAGGGATACTGGGAACTGGGGATTCTCTTTAGAAACCACGTGTGTGTTCCAAAGCCATTCTGGAAAGAAAGCAGACGGCCATGAGACATGCGCAAAGCAGTTTCTGTCTTTACCCGAATCCCCTCAAAATTAGGATAAATACAATGAAAACTGGAAAAGGCAAAGAACTTGGACTCTGGAGCCGCACAGACTTGGGTTCAATTTCAGCTCAGCTGCTTATTAACGAGTCTTTCGAACTAAGGCAGATGATTTAAGCCCTGTAAGTTCCTCATCCGTAAAACAGAAATAACACCTGCCCCTCAGCTTAGATACAAAGGAGTTCGAGACCAGCCTAGCCAACATGGTGAAACCCCATCTCTACTAAAAAGTGAAGATAAGTGTATATAAAGTGCCTGGCTTGATCATGACGGGTTTCACTGTTATTTTAAATTTTGGGGTTTATTTGCTTTTATATATTTTTATTTTTTGAGAAAGGGTCTCACTCCATCACCCAGGCTGGAGTATGACGGCACAGTCTTGGCTCACTGCAGCCTCAACCTCCAAGACTCAGGTGATCCTCCCACCTCAGCCTCCCAAGTAGCCAGGACTATAAGCACCAGCCACCACTCCCGGCTAATTTTTGTATTTTTAGTAGAGATGGAGTTTTACCATATCGCCCAGGCTGGTATTAAACTCCTGGCCTCAATCCTCAAGTGGTCTCCCAACGTGCTGGGATTACACCTGTGAGCCACTGCGCCCAGCCTAAATTTTTACTTTCTAAAGATACAAGTTGGGCTGCGTGCTGTGGCTCATGCCTGTAATCCCAGCGCTTTGAGAGGCAGAGGTAGGAGGATCACTTGAGCCCAGGAGTTCAAGACCACCCTGTGTAATAAAGTAAGAATCCGTTTCTACAAAAAAAAAAAAATTATTTTTTAATTACCCAGGCACAGTGGCCGTGGGCACTTCTGTAGTCTCAGCTACAGGCGAGGCTGAAGTGGGAGGATCGCTTGAGCCAGGGAGGTAGAGAGCCATGACTGCACCACTGCAGTCCAGCCTGGGCAACAGAGCAAGACTCTGTCTCTAAAAACAAACAAGCAGACTGGGCGCAGTGGCTCACGCCTGTAATCCTAGCACTCTGGGAAGCCGAGGCAGGCGGATCACTTGAGGTCGGAGTTCGAAACCAGCCTGGCCAACATGGTAAAACCCCATCTCTACTAAAAATACAAAAAAAAAAAAAAAAAAAAATTAGCTGTCCTTGGTGGCGGGTGCCTGTAATCTCAGCTACTCCAGAGGCTGAGGCAGGAGAACTGCTTGAACCTGGGAGGTGGAGGCTGCAGTGAGCTGAGATTGCGCCACTGCACTCCAGCCTGGGTGACAGAGAGACAGACTCCATCTCAAAAAAAAAAAAAAAAAAAGACATAATACATGTGTTGAGAATCGGTGGAGCGTCTGCCTCTGGGTATAAACTGCTCCCCCGCCCGGGCGTACCTGGAGGCCCCTTTCCCACCGCCCGGTGTACTCTTCGTTGGCGGTCAGCCACCTCATCCTCCCCTCCCCGTGGCGCATGTTGTCTTCCCACTGGCCTTCGTATATATTTCCAGATTTATAACTAGGATGAAAGAAACCGAAGAAAAGCAATCAGTTACCTCCTACACAACGTTTACCTTTAAGACATTCTTTTAAACACTCCCCTTGAGCTCCTTTGAAGAAATCTACCCCTTGTACCTATACAATCTTCTCTGTATTTAAATTCAGGCTGGGCGCGGTGGCTCACGCCTGGAATCCCAGCACTTTGGGAGGCCGAGGCTAGAGAATCACCTGAGGTCAGGAGTTTGAGACCAACCTGACTAATAAGGAGAAACCCAATCTATCCTAAAAATACAAAATTAACCAGGTGTGGTGGTGCATGCTTGTAATCCCAGCTACTCGGGAGGCTAAGGCAGGAGAATCGCTTGAACCCAGGAAGTGGAGGTTGCCGTGAGCTGAGATTGCACCACTGCACTCCAGCCTGGGCAACAACACCGAAACTCCATCTCGAAAACAAAAACAAAAAACAAAAATTAGCTGGGCATGGTGGTGGGCACCTGTAATCCCAGCTGCTCGGGAGGCTGAGGCAGGAGAATCGCTTGAACTCAGAAGGTGGAGGTTGCAATGAGCCAAGATCATGCCACTGCACTCGAGCCTGGGCAACAGAGACTGTCAAATAAATAGACAGATAGGTAGGCAGATAGATAGATCGATAGATAGATAGATAGGTAGGCATGAGGTCCTAAGGGAGCAGAATGAGTCACTTTATTAAACCTTCTGACTATTTAATAAGGTGACAAAGTGGGTAAGAGCCAGGTTTTTAAAATCTTTTAATAATTCCCTATTGTATCATGATTAGTTAATACTTGGCCAGTTTTTGAGATGGGATCTCACTGTGTCACTCAGGCTGGAGCGCGGTGGTGCGATCATGGCAGGAGAATTGCTTAACCCCAGAAGGTGGAGGTTGCAGTAAGCCGAGATGGCACCACTGCACTCCAGCCTGGGTGACAGAGCGAGACTGCGTCTCAAAAAAAAAAAAAAAAAAAAAAAATCCACTCTGCTTAGAGAGAAAATGTTCTGTGCAACTTTTGCACCTTACTTTTAAATATCTGAAGTGAACATTATTTGGGCCCACAAACACTTCTTTGCCCACACCCCAAGCACGGCCATGGTCATACCTACCATCTTATTCCCCAGCCCTTTTTGATGTTTTGCACCCAGTCTCCCTCGTACCAACACGTACCCTCTTGATTGTAATAAATGGAGCCCTGAAACAAATAATGTCATCTTTATAACCATCAAACCTCACGACACAAACGCTTTGTCAAATGTAAGGATATCAACTTAAAAACTAGAACCTACACAGAGGCCAATGCCATATGTAAGCAAGACATATATCCTGTTATTTTTCTGTTTTGCTGTCAAGAAAATGGTAAAACTGCTACACAAGGGGAAATGAGATAATGTCACAAATCAATTTCTCCTTAATAAAGTGCCTTATTGGCCAGGCACAGTGGCTCATGTCTGTAATCCCAGCACTTTGGGAGGCCAAGGTGGGCGGATCACAAGGTCAGGAGTTCGAGATCTGTCTGGCCAACATGGTGAAACCCAGTCTCTACTAAAAATACAAAAATTAGCCGGGTGTAGTGGCACACGCCTGTAATCCACCTACTTGGGAGGCTGAGGCAGGAGAATCACTTGAACCTGGGAGACAGAGGTTGCAGTGAGCCCAGATCGTGCCACTGCACTCTAGCCTGGGCAATAGAGCAAGACTCCGCCTCAAAATAAAATAAAATAAAATAAAAAGTGTCATATTAAGGCACAGAATGACTGCACTCATCACATTCAAGTCTATTCATTATATCCAGTAACTATCAGTCAATTAAGTACCTAAAGAAATCCTGTCTGTTGCCACTTGGAGTGAACAGTTGAGCCTTCCATGTAACGGAAGGTCACTCTCTCCTAGGCACCAGAACCATTATTGTTTTACCCATTTGGACATCCTATTCATTTTACTGCCTCCAAGTGTAAGTGAGCATAGTGTACCCTTTGTTTGATCTACACTGAAAAGCCTCAAAAGGCTTTTTCACAGGTTTATCTGTGTGTGTGAGAGACAGAAACAGAGAGAGAATTTTTCTATCTTCTCTCTCATGATCAGGCAAACTCATTCCTTCCTGCAGCCATTCAGATGCTGCTGTCTGGAAGTCACCGTGCCCAGTCCCTCCAATATGTTTCAAGCAATCTGTGTAAGCTAACACACACACACACACACACACACACAACACAACTCAATAAACAGCCATTCAGATGCTGCTGTCTGGAAGTCACCGTGCCCAATCCCTCCAATATGTCTCAAGCAATATGCTGTAAGCTAAAACACACACACACACACACACACACACACACAAAACAACAACACAACTCAATAAATAGCCTATTAAAGCCTGCATATGTCCAGGCACAGTGGCGCACGCCTGTAATCCCAGCACTTTGGGAGGCCGAGGTGGGTGGATCACTTGAGGTCAGGAGTTTGAGACCATCCTGGCCAACATGGCAAAATCCCGTCTCTACTAAAAATACAAAAACTAGCTGGGCGTGGTGGTGCACACCTGCAGTCCCAGCAACTCGGGAGGCTGAGGCAGCAGAATTGCTTGAACCCAGGAGGCGGAGGTTGCAGTGAGCCGAGATGGCGCCACTGCACGCCAGCCTGGGCCACAGACTCCGTCTCAAAAAAAAAAAAAAAAAAAAAATAATAATAATAAAATGCTTAATTTACACGATGTGAATTTCACCTCAATAAACAAAAAGTGAATATGCCCTGGACAGTGCCGCTAGCCCCTACCCCCTTCTCTCTCCATGTGGCCGCCCAGCCCCTCCCCTGCCCTCCACATGGCCACCCCACCCCCCCCTTTCTGCCCCCCCCTTTCTGCCCCGCCCCCCCCCCTCCCCCCCCCCCCCCCCCCCCCCCCCCCCCCCCCCCCCCCCCCCCCCCCCCCGTCCTCCATGGGGCCGCCCCGCCCACCTTCCCGTGCCGCCTGCCATTGCACCAGTGGCCGATGTAGGACACGGGCTGGGTGCTGCACTTGAACATCCCGAACCCGTTCCTCATGCCGTTGACCACTTCTCCTTCGTACATGCTGCCGTCCGGCCACGTGTACACGCCGTGGTTCATCGGGACGTTCTTCACAAAGTCGCCCTGAAGCAGAGCGGCCATGGGGTGACAGAAGGAAGCGCTGGGGGCGGGGGCGAGAATCCCTAGTCCTGTGGGCGGTTCCAGGAGCTGCCTGACCTCTGACTCTGTTCTTGCCTCTCCTGTGGACACGCACTGAACATCCCCCTCGCATTCTCTCTCTTCCTTGTCTGCATTTCCCATCCTCTCATCCCACCCAACCACTGGGTGGAAGTTCAGGCAGGTGGAAGTATCTGGGAGGTTGCAGGTCGACCGAGCTCGAAGGAGCGAGCAGGTGACGTTGGAAAGTGCTGGCTTCCAATCCTGACCCAGGGAACTTCAGAATCTTAGAACTCACCTTGGCAGGGCGCAGTGGCTTACGCCTGTAAATCAGAGCACTCTGGGAGACCGAGGTGGGAGGATTGCTTGAGGCCAGGAATTTGAGGCCAGCCTGGGCAACCTAGGGAGACCCTGTCTCTAGAAAAATATTTTATTTATTTAATTTGTTTTTGTTTTTATTTTTGAGACAGAGTCTCACTCTGTTGCCCAGGCTGGAGTGCAATGGCGCCATCTCGGCTCACTGCAACCTCTGTCTCCCAGGTTCAAGCAATTCTCCTGCCTCAGCCTCTCAAGTAGCTGAGATTACAGGCGCCCACCACCACGCCCTGCTAATTTTTTTGTATTCTTATTACAGATGGGGTTTTGCCATGTTGGCCAGGCTGGTCTCGAACTCCTGACCTCAGGTGTTCCAGCCGCCTCAGCCTCCCAAAGTGCTGGGATTAACAGGCGTGAGCCATCATGCCTGGCTTTTTTTTTTTTGAGACAGGGTCTCACTCTGTCACCTAGGTTGGAGTGCAGCGGCACAATCACAGCTCACTGCAGCCTCGACCTCCCGGGCTCAAGTGATCCTCCCACCACGCCCCCCAAATAGCTGAGACTACAGGTGTGTGTGTGCCACAAGCCTCACTAATTTTTAAATATTTTGTGGAGATGGGGTTACTCTATGTTGCCCAGGCTGGTCTGGTCTCAAACTCCCAGCCTCAAGTGATCCTCCCACCTTGGCCTCCCAAGTAGCTGGGACTACAGGTGCGTGCCACCAAGGTGCAGTGGTGCACGCCTATAATCCCAGCACTTTGGGGGTGCTGAGGTGAGAGGATCTGTTGAGCCCAGGAGGTTAAGGCTGCAGTGAACTATGACCACTGCATTCCAGCCTGGGCGACAGAGCAAGATCCTGTGTCTAATTGAGAAAAAAAAAAACAAAAAACCCCGCTCGAAGGAGGTGAATTCACTGTTCCCTCCAGGCTTAGTGATGACTGGGGAAGTCCCTCTTTCTTTTTCCTTTTTTTTTTTTCCCCCCAAGGGGGAGGATTGCTCTTGTTGCCCAGGCTGAGTGCGATGGTGCAGTCTCGGCTCACTGCAAACTCTGCCTCCCAGGTTTAAGCAATTCTGCCACCTCAGCCTCCCGAGTAGCTGGGATTACAGGCGCCCACCACCACGCGCAGCACATTTTTGTATTTTTAGTAGAGACGGGGTTTCACCATATTGGCCAGGCTGGTCTCAAACTCCTGACCTCAGGTGATCCACCTGCCTTGGCCTCCCAAAGTGCTGGGATTACAGGCATGAGCCACCGCGCCCGGTCAGACAATCCCTCTTTCTGCCACAGGTCATCAAAATATTCTGTAAACAAGTCAGTCAACAGCCTGCCCCAGGGGCACCTGCTAGGGAACCCGCTCTGCCCAGGACGTCTGAGTGGGCAGCAGGCAGCACCTGCACACCACGCAGCAGCGTCGGGTCCTCTTCCAGGAACCCGAAGTCCCTGGATGCAGCCAAGTCAGCAGAGAAAAGGGGCAGCACAGCCTGGCCTGACCACTAGCCAGGACCCATGAGGCCAGCCGGCCTCTCTCTGAGGATGCTTCTAGGAGACCCCCAAGTCCTGCCCAGAAGCCCCCGACTGGGCTGGAGTGGGGATCTGAGCCTGCAAAAAACGACCTCCCCACCTGCCGAGAGTTTCCCGAGACAATGAGGCACAGGGGGGTTCTTGGTAAATCGCCATTTAAAGACCAGAAATTGGCCCGGTGCGGTGGCTCACGCCTGTAATCCCTGCACTTTGGGAGGCTGAGGTGGGCAGATCACCTGAAGTCAGGGGTTTGAGACCAGCCTGGCCAACATGGCGAAACCCTGTCTCTACTAAAAATACAAAAATTAGCCCGGCGTGGTGGCGCATGTCTGTAATCCCAGCTACTCTGGAGGCTGAGGCAGGAGAATTGCTTGAACCCAGGAGGTGGAGGTTGCGGTGAACCGAGATCCCGCCACTGCACTCCAGCCTGGGCGACAGAGCAAGACTCTGTCTCAAAAATAAAATAAAATAAATAGAATAAAATAAGGACCAGAAACCTTGCATGTCAGTCGCTGTTGCATGGGAAGGGAGCTGGCATGAATCCAAGGTGGGGGCCCAATCCTCAGGCTCCCCTGGAACTTGGAGATCCTCCTCGCCCCGCCAGTGAGGGCCAGTCCCTCCCTCTCTCTCCCTGCTCCTCTCACCGCCCAGCTGCAGTTGGCTTCCCTGCCCAAACTTGACTCCATCATTGCCTGGGTGTTATTTGAATAAGTGCATTATGCGCATGTGTTTTAAATGTCATCATTACCATTTATAAACACCATCTGTTAGCAACTCTGCATTTGGGAATTTTAGAATAGCATTTCAGGCGCTCACTCAGTTTGTGGGTGGGAATTGAGACTGGTACAATCCCTTGGAGAACAATTTGGTCCTTGCAATCAGTTTAAAAATACACATTCTCCTCAACCCCGCAAGACAGGTGAAATGAACGCCACATAATGGAATACACGCAGCCAGTAAAAACAGATCTGCATCCATGGATATGGTTTCATCTCAAAATTAAAGGTACAGGCCAGGTGCGGTGGCTCACGCCTATAATCCCCAACAGTTTGGGAGGCTGAGGTGGGAGAATCGCTTAAGCCCAGGAGTTCAAGACCAGCCTGGGCAACACAGCAAGACCCTGTCTCTACAAAAAAAAAAAAAAGTAAAAATAAATTAGCCGGGCACCGTGGAGCACACCTGTAGTCTCAGCTACTCAGCAGGCTGAGCCAAGAGGATCGCTTGGGCCTGGGAGTTTGAGGCTGCCGTGAGTCATGATCTCACCACTGTACTTCAGCCTGGGTGACAGAACAAGACCCCATGTCAGACTAACTAAGTAAATGTGCCAAAGAGAGTGTGTACTAAACTGTGTGTGTGTGAAAAGCAAGACAGGCTACAGAAGGTCCAGGCTGCTGTGAGTCATGATTGCACCACTGTACTCCAGCCTGGGCAACAGAGCAAGACCCTGTCTCCAAAAAAAAAAAAAAAAAAAAAGAGGTAGGACAAGCTGCATACATGTTTGTGTGCTCTCTGTGCTGAGAAGGCGTGGAATACCTCTAAAACACACAAATGAAACCAATAACAATTCCTCCTGGGTCCGGTGTAATCATGAGTTACTAGATCCTCTGGTTCTGTGAATTTCTCTTAACCCATATGCTGAATTACATCTACGAAAACAGGCTGTTCAATTGTGGGAAACTGATTGTTCCATCCAACAATCACAGTTTAGAACTATAACTGGTTATATGCCTCACCTCGTATTTTAATCCATCGGCCCAAATATAAGTCCCTTGTCCATGCATGAGTCCTTCTGAAAACATACCCTTCAAAACAAAACAAAGCAATGACAAACGCTTGGAATGCAACTGACATATATATATATCTTTAACATAGGGTCTGGTTCTGTCACCCAGGCTGGAGTGCAGTGGTGTGATCATAGCTCACTGCAGCCTCGACCTCCCAGGCTCCAGCAATCCTCCCACTTCAGCCTCCCGAGTAGCTGGGACTACAGGCATCCACCACCATGCCCAGCTAGTTTTTGTATTTTTTGTAGAGATGGGATTTCACCGTGTTGGCCAGGCTGGTCTTGAAATCCTGAGCTCAAGCAACGCGCCCACCTTGGCCTCCCAAAGTGCTGGGATTATAGGCAGGAGCCACCGCGCCTGGCCGGCCGCTGATGATGGTCTCCCACAGCTGCCTTATCCCAGTTTCTCGTGTGTGAAGATGCTTGTCTGCGCACTCAGCAGCAGCTGCGTCCTACTGAGTCCTACTTTGAGCTGGCTCCACACTGGGATCCATCCTTCTCTAAAAAGGATCTAAGAGGTCCTCATCTTCATGACCTAAGGATGACCTCAGCTACAAAAATATGTTCTCAACTGGGTGTGGGGGCTCACACGTGCAATCCCAGCACTTTAGGAGTCTGAGGCAGGAGGATCACTTGTGCCCAGGAGTTCAAGACCAGCCCTGGCAACACAGCAAGTCCTTGTCTCTACCAAAAAAAAAAAAAAAAAAAATTAATTAGCCAGGCGTGGTAGCGCACACCTGTAGTCCCAGCTATTTAAGAGGCTGAGGAGGGAGGATCGTTTGACTCTGAGAGGTCAAGGCCACAATGAGCTATGACTGTGCCACTGCACTCCAGCTTGGGTGACAGTGAGACCCTGTCTCAAGAAATAATAAAATAAAATAATCAGGAAAAGAAACAAATCTAAAATAACTTGTATTATACTGAGCATTATTTTTACCTTAAATAGGTAATCAGGGTTCAGAATAAAATCAGCATGAAGAGCTTCCAATTTCCAAAATCAGTGGATTTTACTGAAGATTTGCAAATCTCCGACCATCACCCCACACCTTCCTCCCCCTCCTGCAGGTTCTCAAATGCGCAACTCACACGATAGGTACAACCGCCTTGAAAGACTGCGAAGCCTTTTCCCTCGTACAGCCCACGAACCTTCTCCCCTTCATAGCTACAGAGAAATAAAGGGAATTCAAGGTAATGAACAATGTGAATACACCCAGGTGACAGTGGGTTAAAATATATAACTACGTAATGGGAAGAATGAAGTCGAAAAAAAAAAAAAATATATATATATATATATATACACACACACACAGCTAGAAAGTGGAATAGCGGTGGCTCAAGCCTGTAATCCCAGCACTTTGGGAGGCCGAGACGGGCGGATCACGAGGTCAGGAGATCGAGACCATCCTGGCTAACACGGTGAAACCCCGTCTCTACTAAAAAAAAAA
Source organism: Macaca thibetana thibetana (assembly GCF_024542745.1). Classification (NCBI taxonomy): domain Eukaryota; kingdom Metazoa; phylum Chordata; class Mammalia; order Primates; family Cercopithecidae; genus Macaca; species Macaca thibetana. The sequence goes on from NC_065580.1 coordinate 143,331,730, forward strand.
AAAAAAAAAAAAAAAAAAAAAAAAAAAAAAGTGGAATAGGTCACCAGGGGTTCGAAGGTGGGATGAGGAATGAAGGAGTTCGGGGTTTTTTGTTTTGTTTTGTTTTTTTGGGTTTTATTTTGAGTCGGAGTTTCACTCTGTCATTCAGGCTGGAGTACAGTGGTGTGATCTCGGCTCACTGCAACCTCCACCTCCCGGGTTCAAGTGATTCTCCTGCCTCAGTCTCCTGAGTAGCTGGGATGACAGGCGCATGTCACCATGCCCAGCTAATTATTGTGTTTTCAGTAGAGAGGGGGTTTCACCATGTTGGCCAGGCTGGTCTCAAACTCCTGACCTCAAGTGATCCGCCCGCCTCAGCCTCCCAAAGTGCTTGGATTACAGGCTTGAACCACTGGACCTGGCCTGGAGTTACTATTTAATAGATGGTTGTACAACACTGTGAATGTACTTAATGCCATTGAATTGCACACTTAAAATAATTAAGATAGTACATTTTGTTATATATGTTTCACCACAATAAACTCTCTCTCTCTATATATACACCATGGGGCTCTACGTTTGCCACTTGAGTGATGAGCTTACTAGAAGCCCAAATCTTAGCATCACACAACATGCCCTTGTAACCTACACATGTAACCCCCTAAATCTAAAATACAATAATTTTTTTTTTTTTGAGACGGAGTCTCGCTCTGTCACCCAGGCTGGAGTGCAGTGGCCGGATCTCAGCTCACTGCAAGCTCCGCCTCCTGGGTTTACACCATTCTCCTGCCTCAGCCTCCCAAGTAGCTGGGACTACAGGTGCCCGCCAACACACCCGGCTAGTTTTTTTGTATTTTTTAGTAGAGACGGGGTTTCACCGTGTTAGCCAGGATGGTCTCGATTTCTTGATCTCGTGATCCGCCCGTCTCGGCCTCCCAAAGTGCTGGGATTACAGGCTTGAGCCACCATGCCCAGCCCAATAATTTTTTTAAATACATAAAATTACCTTCAGGCCAGGCACAGATGATGTCTGTAATCCCAGCACTTTGGGAGGCTGAAGCAGGTGGCTTACCTGAGGTCAGGAGTTCGAGACCAGCCTGGCCAACATGGTAAAACCCCGTCTCTACTAAGAGTACAAAAATTAGCTGGGTGTGGTGGCGGGCTAATCTCAGCTACTCAGGAGGCTGAGGCAGGAGAATTGCTTGAACATGGGAGGCGGAGGTTGCAGTGAGCCAAGATCGCACCACTGCACGCCAGCCTGAACGACAGAGTGAAACTCCGTCTCAAAATAAAATAAAATACACCACCTGACTGGCAGTGTGATACCTTATGGCACCCCCATTAAAATCACCTCTCCACGATGAGTTTGGTCAGAATGGACTCTTCGTATTGGGTGGCATCTTCATTCTGCTGAACGTTTCGGGGGTCTTTTTTGGGTTTCACTTCGTTAAGCTGCATTCCCAGCAACGGGACGCCAGCTGGGGACATCTCTTGCCTAGTGGTGTTGCCATCTTGTTTGGAAAAGTCTAGATTATCAGAGAGAGATGAGGGAGAGCGGGCCGACTTGTCCCCTCTTTTGTCTGCTTTTTTCTTTTCTTTCACCATTGCCTTGGGAAGATCCAATGGTTACTTGAATCAAATGATTCCTTTGGTTCAGACCTGCTTGTTTCAAAGCACTGATGAGTTTTATCTGAAAAATAAAAATTACGTCTCCAAACACTTGGGGTTTTCATTTGTAGTTAAAATTTCAGTTTTACAACACAATGTCATTATCATTCTCCTGCCAAAGTCTGAAAAATTAGTTACCACGGCCGGGTATGGCGGCTCACACCTGCAATCTCAGCACTTTGGGGAGGCCGAGGCGGGAGGATCATGTGAGTCCAGGAGGTCGAGATCAGCCTAGGCAACGTAGTGAGACGCCCCCTCTCTAAAAAAAATACAAATAAATTAGCCAGGCGTGGTGGCACATGCCTGTAGTCCCAGCTACGAGACAGGCTCAGGTGGGAGGACTGCTTGAGCCTGGGAGGTCGGGAGATCACACCACTGCACTCCAGTCTAACAGAGCAAGACTCTGTCTCAAAAATAATAATAATTACAAGTTTCAAGCACCATCAGTTTATAAATATATAACCTCAACACTGCATTGGTTGTTTCCAAAATTTTTTTATTTTTGAGACAGAGTCTCACTCTGTCACCCAGGTTGGAGTGCAGTGGCACAATCACGGCTCACTGCAGCCTCAACCTCCAAGGCTCAGGCTATCCTTCCACCTCAGTCTCCCAAGTAGCTGGGACCACAGGCATGCATCACCACACCTGGCTAATTTTTTTTAGAGACAGGGTCTTGCTATGTTGCCCCGGCTGGTCTGGAACTCCTGAGCTCAAGCAATCCGCCTGTCTCAGCCTCCCAAAGTGCTGGGATTATAGGTGTGAGCCACTGCACCTGGCCCTAAAAATTATTTAAGTTGCAACCATTGTCTAGCATGGTTTCTTGAAAGGTATCCCTACACATGAAAAAGGCTACTTAACCTCTAGGAGGTGGGCAGATCATGAGGTCAGGAGATCAAGACCACCCTGGCTAACACGGTGAAACCCCGTCTCTACTAAAAATACAAAAAATTAGCCAGGCGTGGTGGCACATGCCTGTAATCCCAGCTACTTAGGAGGCTGAGGCAGGAGAATCACTTGAACCCAGGAGGCAGAGGTTACAGTGAGCTGGGATTGCACCACTACACTCCAGCCTAGGCAACAGAGCGAGACTCTGTCTTAAAAAAAAAACCCTTTCCTTATAGGTCAGCATTGTAAAGTGTGCAAGAGCTGGATTCAGGGTCCTGCACTGTCCATTACCAGTTCTGTGGGTTTTGTGTTGTTGTTGTTGTTTTGAGACGGAGTCTCACTCTGTCATCCAGGCTGGAGTGCAGTGGCGCGATCTCAGCTCACTGCAACCTCTGCCTCCTGGGTTCACGCCATTCTCCTGCCTCAGCCTCCTGAGTAGCTGGGACTACAGACACTTGCCACCAAGCCTGACTGATTTCTTTCATATTTTTAGTAGAGACAGGGTTTCACCGTGTTAGCCAGGATGGTCTCGATCTCCTGACCTGGTGATCCGCCTGCCTCGGCCTCCCAAAGTGCTGGGATCATAGGCGTGAGCCACTGGGCGTGGGTGCCTGGCCCAGTTCTGTGTTTTTGAGTTTTGTTGTTGTTGTTGTTGTTGTTGTTTTGAGATAGAGTCTAGCCCTGTCATCCAGGCTGGAGTGCAGTGGCAGGATCTCAGCTCACTGCAACCTCCGCCTCCCGGATTCAAGCGACTCTCCTGCTTCAGCCTCCTGAGTAGCTGGGATTACAGGCGCCTGCCACCACACTCAGCTAATTTTTGTATTTTTAGTAGAGATGGGGTTTCACTGCATTGGCCAGGCTGGTCTCGAACTCCCAACCTTGTGATCTGCCCACCTTGGCCTCCCAAAGTGCTGGGGTTACAAGCGTGAGCCACCACACCCCGCTGGTTTTCTTTCTTTCTTTCTTTCTTTTTTTTTTGAGACGGGGGTCTTGCTATGTTTTTCCCAGGCTGGTTTTGAACTCCTGGCCTCAAGCAATCTTCCCACCTTCTCCTCCCAAAGTGCTAGGATTGCAGGAATGAGCCACTGAGCTCGGTCAAGTGCTGTGTTCTAAAGCAAGTTGCTTAATCTCCTCTGTCTCAGAAATAGAAATAACAGTACCTTGTATCATAAGAATTAAATCGATGACACACAGAAAAATCCCTAAGTACAGGGTACAGAGTAAAGTCAATAAATTGAGTGATTATCTCGTCCCTTTCCTGTTTTCAAACTTGAAATCATTGGTTTCCTACTCCCTCTAGCACTGCCATCGATTGAGCGCCTCTCATATGCGAGACAAGCAAGGAACCGTGTGCTGGAGTGGTGTTTCCAGCGCATCGTTGCTTGAGTTGTATTTCCAGTGCGTCGCTGCTCGAGCTCCGTTTCCAGCTCATATCTTGGCTTGTCTGGCATATGAGCTGCGGTGCAGGGTTTCAAAGCCATAGTTCACGACTTTCCTAATCTGGCCCCACCGAAAGCACCCTGGTCCATCAAGCAGGATGCATAGGTGAGCCATGTGGTGAAGGCCAGGTCTCGTCCCTTTTCATAGGCCCGACGGCTGCAGTGAGCCCTTCTTGCCCTCTTCTTCCTGGATGCCATCCTCTGGCCACCCCAGCCTCTAGCTGAACCCACCTCCAGCCTTCTCTCTTCCTCCATTGTTTATTTATTGAGACAGGGTCTCACTCTGTCCCCCGGCTGGAGTGCAGTGGTGCGATCTCGGCTCACTGCCACCTCCGCCTCCCGGGTTCAAGTTATTCTTCTGCGTTAGCCTCCCAAGTAACTGGGATTATAGGCGCCCGCCACCACTCCTGGCTAATTTTTGTATTTTCAGTAGAGACGGGGTTTCACCATGTTGGCCAGGCTAATCTCGAACTCCTAACCTCAGGTGATCCTCCCACCTCGGCCTCCCAAAAGTGCTGGGATTACAGGCCTGAGCCACCGCGCCCGGCCAAGCTTTCTCTCTTCCTTCAAACACTACCTTGCTCCTTCACACGCCCGACCACTGTCTCAGCGAAGCCGCCCCTGGGTCACCTAGCCCAAGCTGCTCTCACCTCTAAATTTAAAGAGGCCTTTACTACGAGGTTTACGGTCCTCTGTCAGTGACCTACAAATAAGTGAACTACAAATCAAGCCAATTTCGTTTCTCAGTGCGTGTTTCCTAATGTTTCCTCTGTTCTCCCGGGCTTAAGGAGAGGCCATCTCTCTCCCCTGTCTACGGTGAGGCGGGAAGAACGGGCTCCCTGCACTGGTCGGCCCGGCCTAGGCCCTCCTCGCCCATCACGCACGTGCTCTGCTCCTGGGAGGCCGCGTCAGTCCGGCCGGCCGGGAAGGAGCAGGACCCGGTCGCCACCGCTGTCCCGGCTACGCATGACCGCGGCCTGGGGCGCTCACCTCGCTCCAGGAGCCCAGAGACCTCGCCGGGCTCGGGCGAGGTGTTGCAGGGCTCTCCGCGTCCCAGATCCCGCTCTGGTCTCCAGGCAACCGCGGACGCCTCCTGGCCCGCCCTGTGCTCTTAAAGGGGCCGCGCGCCAGCGCCAAGCAGGTGTCCCGCCCTTGCTGGTCCTGAAGGCCAGGGGGAAAGGCTGGGCGCTGGAGGCAGCAGGCCAAGGGTTTCCCAGCTCTGCTAACTGCTTCATCATAAAATAGGAATAACGCAGGCATTAGTTTTTCCATTGCTGCTGTAAACAAATTACCATAAATTTAGTGGCTTGAAGCAACACAAATTTATTATCCTACAGTCTGTAAATTAGGCCCACAGTGCTGGTTCCTTCCAGAGGCTGCGGTGAAGCATCCGTTTCCTTGCCTTTTCCAGCTTTTCCAGAAGCGGTCCCCAACCTTTTTGGCACCAGAGACCGGTTTCACAGAAGGCAATTTTTCCACGGATGGGGGTAGGGAATGGTTTCAGGATGATTCAAGCGCATTGCATTTACTGTGCATTTTATTTCTATTATTATTACATTGTAATGTATAAGTAAATAATTCTACAACTCACCATCATAGACTCAGTGGGAGCCTGAGCTTGTTTTCCTGCAACTAGACGGTCCCATCTGGGGGTGACGGGAGACAGTGACAGATCATCAGGCATCAGATTCTCATAAGGAGTGTGCAGCCTACATCCCTCGCGTGTACAGTTCACAATAGGGTTTGTGCTCCTATGAGAATCTAATGCCCACCGCTGATACGACAGGAGTTGGCGCTCAGGTGATAACACCAGCCATGGGGACTGGATCTAAATACAGATGAAGTTTCGCTGGCTTGCCCGCCCCTAACCTGCTGTGCACCCTGGTTCCTAACAGGCCATGGACCACTACTGGTGTGTGGCTGGAGTGCTGGAATCCCTGTTCCAGAGGCTGCTTGCAATCCTTGACTAGTGGTACCTCCTTCCATCTCCAAAACCAGCAAGGCAGCTTCTCTCTGGCCAGCAGGGAAAGGTCTCCACCTTCGAAGGACTCACCCAATGGACTGGGCCCACCCAGACAATCCAGGATAATCTCTCTACTGCAAGATCCTTGACTCGGCCAGGCAGTATGGCTCACACCTGTCATCTCAGCACGTTGGGAGGCCGGGGCAGGTGGATCACCTGAGGTCAGGAGTTCGAGACCAGCCTGGCCAGCATGCAACATAGTGAAACCCTGTCTCTACTAAAAATACAAAAATTAGTCGGCTGTGGTTGTGAGCACCTGTAATCCCAGCTACTCTGGAGGCTGAGGTGGGAGAATCACTTGAACCTGGGAGGCAGAGGCTGCAGTGAGCTGAGATCAGGCTATTGTACTCCAGCCTGGGCAACAGGAGTGAAACTTCAAAAAAAAAAAAAAAAATTCTTCACTCAATCACACCTGCCGAGTCCCTTCTGCCATGTGAGGCAGCCTGGTCACAGGTTCTGGGGATTAGGACACAGCTGTCTTGGGGGCTATTATCCTGCCACAGCTGCCAGTCTGCAGAGTTCGTAAGTGGGATCCTGCAGACGCCAGCACAGTGCCAGACACGATGGCACAGTTACTACTGTACTGCCTCCTCCATCCAGGAGCCCTCTCTTCCTTGAAGCCCAATCTGGGGAAGGGGTGGGGCAGCAGAGGAGTCACATCCGTCCTCATTGGGCCCCCAAGAGGACATCTTTACTTCCATTTTCAGCCCAAACAGGACAAGGTTCCATGAAAACGACTTGAAAAGACAGACAGGGATTCTTATATTCCCAGAACCACTCAAGGCCAGTAACTGGAATGTTCTACAGTTCACACCCTGAGGAACCAAATCACAGCATCAAATTATGGGAAAATCAAACTCTTTTTGCTCCCCTGCGAGGACAGCACTTTGCTACCTTGGCCGCACAGAGGAATGTTTAAAAATAGTGACCCCTGTCCCATCCAGTCATTTTCTTCCAGCCGGGCAGAGAATCCCCCTTGTTTAAAAATTTAATGTGAATCAGGACTGAGAATCACTAACCCAAAAGGACCCTAATTTTAAATTTATGAAATTAAAGAAGAATTTAATTATTAAGGGTTGAAAGTTATAGATTAAACTATGTCCAGCCAGAGCAGAGGGCTGAGTGACTTCCACAGCGGTTTGTTTTGTTTTGAGACGGAGTCTTGTTCCATCCCCCAGGGTAGAGTACAATGGCGCGATCTCGGCTCACTACAACCTCCGTCTCCATGGTTCAAGAGATTCTCCTGCCTCAGCCTCCCAAGTAGCTGGGATTACAGGCATGCACCACCACGCCTGGCTAATTTTGCATTTTTAGTAGAGGTGGGGTTTCTCCATGTCAGGCTGGTCTCGAACTCCCGACCTCAGGTGATCCGCCTGCCTCAGCCTCCCAAAGTGCTGGGATCACAGGCATGAGCCACCACGGCCATCCCAAGTGTTCTTATTTTTATAAAATATGTTCCTGCCTGGACACACAGACACACACACACACACACACACACACGAGCGCATGCAAACAGAGAAAAAAAAAATTTTGCAAGTAGCGCTCCATCTGGTCTGAAAAGGTTCTCAAGATCACTTTTAAATGGGTCTGATGTGTTTTTTTTTTAAGTAGCAGGTTCATTTGAAAACAAAAAAGGTTAGTGAAGACCCTGTCTTTCAAAACATAAAAATCTGCAATAAAACCGATGATTCCACACAGTGACTACTGTCAGTTCTGCGAAATGACACCCAGGTTGGCTATGTGTCTCATGGTTGGCCTTCCATGGGGACAGTTCCAGGGGTGGTCCATCTCCCCCATGTGGGTGATCAGTTTCTTCATCTCGCTTATGTTAAGAGCAGTTCCAATCATCACCTGAGGACCAGACACAATGGTTCAACGTTTTAATAGGTTTTTTTGACATCAGAATGGCAGCTCTTCAGAAGCACTGTTGTCTAAAATGAGACTGGACAAGATTACAGCTCAAAAAAACCACCTTCCCTGAAAAACCTTCCCCCAGAGAAGCCTAGGTTCTAGATCTCAGCCCTCCACCTTTCTGTGACATCAGGTCCCTTGTGGCTGCTTCGAGGTGGCACCGCCTCCACTCCAGACGCGACCACACCTGTCCCGAACGCAGCCACTCTCAGCGGCCACCCTGCCCTCTCACCCTGGCAGGTGCAGCAGCCTCCCGGCTGGGCTCCCCGCCCCACTGCGAGCCCTCCGAGCTGCTCTCCACCCAGCAGCCAGTGATTACATCTAAAGCGCTGTCAGGTCATGTCGTTCCGCTCCACAGCTTTCCCCTCACCTGAACAAAAGCCCCCGTCTGTCCCTGACTTGGCCCTCACTGGGCTGTGCCTGCACCCGCACCTCCAAGCACGAATGCCTCCCTTCCTCACCCCAGCTGCACTGCTACTCCCTTCCTCTTGCACATCAAGCAAACACCTGCCTCAGGGCTGCGGCACTGCCGGGACCCTCTCCCCCAGTGGGTGCAGGCGTCACTCCCCCTCTGTTGAGCTCCACCCTGCTGCCCTGGCAGGGTGCACCAGCCCTGGCCCTGCTGCCTCCCTGCCATGGGTCCTCTGACAGGAAGGAGAGGAGACAAGCCTGAAGCGCTCTGTCGCCTCCCTTCTTCCTGCAGCACCCTGAGGGCTTGCCATGTGCCAAGCACAGTCGGAAAGCGGCGACAGCAGTGACAGCAGGGTTCCACCAGGTCAGAGGAGGACAGATAATCAACAAGTCAACAGAGAACCAAGACAGATGGCGCCCAGGAGAGGGGGCCTGCTCAGGTGTGGGGAGGGGGTGAAGGGTGAAGGTGGCAAACCCAGGTAGAGAGGAGCGTAGGGAGAACAGGTGTAAGGCGGGGAGGAGACTGCGCGAGTGTGGAACTGGAAGGCGGCTACATGGCTGGAAGCGTGGTGGGGAGGAGATGGGGCTGGAAGGGTGGGCAGGGCTCAGAGCAGGGGCCTCGTGGGCAGGCAGTGACAACACTGGAGATGGAGGAGTAGGCCAGGGTGGGAGGGAAGGAGCAGCCTGTGGTTCCCCGGGCCCCTGAGTCACACTAAAGACTCAGGACGTCAAAACTGACCAGCTGTGAGCTCAGCTCCACACTCTCACTCACAGACACCAAGACTGGAAGGTCCATATTAGGTCTTGTTTTTTTTTTGCGAGGCAGGGGGTGGTGAGGAGACTGTCTCCCAGGCTGGAGTGCACCGGTGCGATCTCAGCTCACTGCACCTCCGCCTCCCAGATTCAAGCAATTCTCCCGCTTCAGCCTCCCGAGTAGCTGGGATTACAGGCGCCCGCCACCACGCCCAGCTAATTTTTGTACTTTTAGTTGGGGTGGGGTTTCACCATGTTGGCCAGGCTGGTTTCAAATTCCTGACCCCAGGTAATCAACCCACTTCCGCCTTCCAAAATGCTGGGATTACAGGTGTGAGTCACCACGCCCAGCCCATATTAGGTCTTTATCAAAGCAACACTGTGGCTAGAACTCAGACTCTGGGCCCTCTTCTAATTAAACTCTGCCTTTGAGTCATTTCATCTAATCTCATGGCTGTAAGTTGCACCTAATGCTCCCACAGCAGGCTCCCTCCCACCCACTCCCCACGTGGCCCCCAGCTGCTGCTCTCCCCAGCTGTGGCAGTCAAGGCACCCCCTTCCAGTCTGTTCTCTCTCCAGCAGCTGCAATCATGGGACTCTTAGTCCATTCTCTCCAGTGGCTCCCGCCACACACAGCACAGACCCCAGGGTCTAGGCATGACCAGCAATACTCTACGTGGCTGTCCTCTGGTCGCCGCTCTGCTCACTCCCTTCCCCTCTCCAGGGACACAATCGGCCTCTGGCTTCAGTCTTCCTACTTCCTCCACTTGGAAAGTTCTTACCCAAGAGGGCTCCAGCCTACTTTTTTTTTTTTGAGACAAGGTCTTACTCTGTCACCCAGGCGGGAGTACAGTTGCGTGATCTCGGCTCACTGCAACCTCGACCTCCCCGGCTCAAGTGATCCTCCCACCTCAGCCTCCTGAGTAGCTGCTGACTGCAGGCACCTGCCACCACGCCTGGCTAATCTTTTAATTTCCCCACCTTTTAGATGGCAGCTGAGATGCCACCTGCCCAGATGCCATTCCCTGACTACCATCTCACCTGGTCACCATGTTTTTCTGTAGTCATTTCCTGTCCCAAAATGCTGTTTTAGGCTGGGCGTGGTGGCTCACGCCTGTAATCCCAGCACTTGGGGAGGCCTAGGCGGGCGGATCACGAGGTCAGGAGATCGAGACCAGCCTGACCACCACAGTGAAACCCCACCTCTATTAAAAATATAAAAATTAGCCAGGTGTGACGGCACGCGCCTGTAGTCCCAGCTACTCTGGAGGCTGAGGCAGGCGAATCGCTTGAACCCGGGAGGTGGAGGTTGCAGTGAGCTGAGATCACGCCACCGCACTCCAGCCTGGTAGCAGAGCAAGACTCTGTCTCAAAAACAAACAAACAAACAAACAAAAGCGCTGTTTGAATCTGTTGGCTGTGCTCACTGGCATCTAATGGGTGTCGTTTATTTGTGGTGATGTCTGTTTCTCCCCACTGTCCGCTCCACAGGGGAAGGGGCCGCAGCCGCCTTGTTACCCCTATGTCCCCAGCACCTGGAGCAGGGCGGGCCCACAGCAGGGGCTCAAGGAGCATCTGCTGAATAAGTAAAGGAATGGCATCCTGGCCTTTCCCAATGGCCAGCTGATACAGAGTCACTTTTCTTGGACATCAGGCTACTCCCCACTGCAGGCATAGCCCCTGCTACCACCTTCCAACACCAACCAGAGCAGCGGCAGTGGTGCCACGTGCAACGACACCCACAGCACCCCGTGAAGCACCCGCTGCCTCGATGACTCTGCAGAACCTTGTCTAACGCCTCCGAGTCCTGGCAGCAGCAAATCTTTATCTACCAGTGTTGTTAGGACCCATAAGGTCCATAGACGAACAAGGAGCCTCAACCACTAACTGCGTTGGAGTCAACAAAAGCTCTGAGATAGAATACTGGCCGGGCACGGTGGCTCATGCCTGTAATTCCAGCACTTCGGGAGGCTGAGGCAAGGGGCAAAAGGAGACCATGTTTCTACAGAAAATTTAAACATTAGCTGGGCGTGGTGGTACGTGCCTGTAGTCACAGCTACTCGGAAGACAGAGGCAGGAGGATTGCTTCAGCCGGGGAGGTCAAGGCTACAGTGAGCTGTGATTGTGGCACTACACTCCAGCCTGGGCGACAGAGGGAGATCCCGTCTTAAAAAAAAAAAAAATACTGTTTTTTTTTTTTTTTCTTTGAGATGGAGTCTCACTCTGTCGCCCAGGTTGGAGTGCAGTGGTGTGAACTCGGCTCACTGCAAGCTCCGCCTCCCGGGTTCTCACCATTCTCCTGCCTCAGCCTCCCGAGTAGCTGGGACTACAGGTGGCCGCCACCACGCCCGGCTAATTTTTTCGTATTTTTTGGTAGAGACGGGGTTTCACCGTGTTAGCCAGGATGGTCTCGATCTCCTGAACTCGTGATCCTCCCGCCTCGGCCTCCCAAAGTGCTGGGATTAGAGGCTTGAGCCACTGCGCCCGGCCAGGAATACTGTTTAACTGAGGTAACAAAAGAGCAATAACTATGAGTTCAAGGTCCCAGAGAATGCAGACTACATAGATGCTCAGCTATGATGTTCCACGTAGCTCTGTGTAAAATGACCCCTGGCAATCACAAGGGGGTTTAACAGCCTTGACCAACTCAGGAGCTGGGCTGAGACCTTCCTCAGACTGAAGCTTGAGCAGCTGAGCTGACAGCCGGGCTTTCTTTACTCACCGACTTCCGACAGGCTCTGGAGGCAAACATCTGCTTGACTCGGGACGGCCGGCACATGACCCCAGGGCTGTCGCTTAGCAAAAAGATCAGTTCATCGATGTCCTGGGGTCCGAAGGTCCAGTTTTTACTAGTTGGCAAGGAAATCAATTTAGCCCTTTCAGTCACTGGAGCTAAAAGAATACAATTTTGAGAAAAATCCATGATTTGAGAAACACGTTTCACTTGAAAGCTACTTAGAATGAACATCTGAGGCTGGGCGCGGTGGCTCACGCCTGTAATCCCAGCACTTTGGGAGGCCGAGGCGGGCGAATCATGATGTCAGGAGATGCAGACCATCCTGGCTAACACGGTGAAACCCCGTCTCTACTAAAAAATAGAAAAAATTAGCCAGGCCTGTAGTCCCAGCTACTCAGGAGGTTGAGGCAGGAGAATGGTGTGAACCCGGGAGGTGGAGCTTGCAGTGAGCCGAGATTGAGATTCCATCTCAAAAAAAAAAAAAAAAAAAAAATGAACATCTGAAAGAGAGAGGACAGTCACAAAATGCTTTTTGGGGGAGGCTTTTTCATCTTTTATAAAATTAAAAAACTGGTCTGTATGACCTGAAAGATTATTCCCAGCTCTAAAAAGACAAGAATCTATAGTTCTAATTTTTTTTTTTTTTTGAGACAGAGTTTCACTCTTGTCACCCAGGCTGGAGTGCGGTGACATGATCTCGGCTCACTGCAACCCTTGTCTCCTGGGTTCAAGCAATTCTCCCACCTCAGCCTCCTGAGTAGCTGGGATGACAGGCGCCCGCCACCACACCAGGCTAATTTTTCTATTTTCAGTAGAGATGGGGTTTCACCACGCTGGCCAGGCTGGTCTCGAACTCCTGACCTCAGGCGATCTGCCCGCCTTGGCCTCCCAGAGTGCTGGGATTACAGGCTTGAGTCACCACACCCAGCCGCTATGGTTCTAATTAATGACTTACCATTTTCATCAATAACAAAATCAAAGCCATTCTTTCTAAATATTTCCAGATTTTCTATCAGAACAGCTTCGTTAACAGCAGTTAAGTTGAGAGTCTGAGGTCTGAAAAACACAAAAATGATGCAAACTGTATCCTGAAGCCAAACATTTTGCTTTACAGCAGAAATGAAATGAAAACAACAATACTGTATTTTGAATTCATGTCAAAATAGCAACATGAATAACAACACTATTCAGCTAAGTGTCATAAAACTTCCTGAGAAGTTCCTTTTAATTCTCTCTTTCTTAAAGTTCTTTTTAGAAGATAAAGTAGCTACAGGCCAGGTGCAGTGGCTCACGCCTGTAATCTCACCACTTTAGGAGGCCAAGGCAGGCAGATCTCTTGAGGCCAGGAGTTTGAGACCACCCTGGTCAACATGGTGAAACCTTCTCTCTACTAAAAATATAAAAATTAGGCCAGGCATGGTGGCGCGTGCCTGTAGTCCCAGCTACTTGGGAGGCTTAGGCAGGAGATTCGTTGGAACCCAGGAGGCAGAGGTTGCAGTGAGCCAAGATCACGCCACTGCACTCCAGCCTCGGAGACACAAGACTATCTTCAAAAAATAAAAAAATAAAAAAAACACCCACAAAAACAAAAATGAGCTGGAAGTGGTGGCTCATGCCTGTAATCCCAGCTACTTGGGAGGCTGAGGCACTAGAATTGCTTGAACCCAGGAGGCGGAGGTTGCAGTGAGCTGAGATCGCACCACTGCACTCCAGCCTGGGCAACAGGGCAAGACTCTGTCTCGAAAAAAAAAAAAGAAAAGTTAAAGTAGCTACAAAAGTAGTTTGCCTTTTCCTCAGTCTGCCACCCCAATGACTCCAACTTTTTCTGAATCCTTTCCTTAAGGATAACAATATCACAAAAATGCTATTTTTCCTCCTTCTAATAGAGAATTTGAAACACTGGGTTAGGTCATTGCCAGCATTTGTAAACAGAATGAACAGACAGAATTTATTTTGCTATCCTGTTCCATCCTCTGCCTGTATTATATCTCCATCCTTCTCCTGGATTTAGTGTGTGCTTTTTTTTTTTTTTTTTTAACTTTTTGTTATTTTTTCAAAGATAGAGACAGGATCTCACTATGTTGCCTAGGCTGGTCTCAAACTCCTGGGCTCAAGTGATCCTCTCACCTCGGCCTCTGAAAGTGCTGGGATTACAAGTGTGAGCCACTGCATCCAGTTCTGAGTGCTGGATAAGACAAACACTGCTAAAGGCAGGAGACAGCCAGTGAGCAAACACAGGCGTGGTCCTGGAGCTAACAGATTACTGGGGAAGAAAGACGTTGAGCAGATACTCATGCAAGTCGATTATGATGACAAACGACAGAAAGGTCAGGAAGAAAAAGCACCCAGTGTCATAAGTGAGACTTCACCCAGGGTCAGGAAGTGACCTTTGAGCTGAGTCTGGGGATCAGGTAATGGGGGAGAAGTGGGTGCAGGGGGCAGGACAAGTACTCTAGGCAGAGAAAACAATGTGTGCCAAGCCTCGGGATGGACCGCTGATGTTTGCAGAGCCACACATAAAGATATCCTTCATTCTGCTTAGTGGCCACACAGGGATTCATCAGGCCTGCCAAGGGAAAAAGAAAGATGGCCAGAGAGGCTCGAGTACAGGGAACAAGAGGAAGAGGAACGGGAAAAGCTACAGAGGTCAACGGGGCCACCCTACACAGGGGCTGGCAGGGCAGGGTGGAACTGGGCCTTTATCCTTTAATCTTGAAGTGTGGTCCATCTGGGACCCAAAGTGGTCTGTGATTACCTGGGCCAACTTGAGATGTCGCAGACGAGAGGTTATCTTTGCCGAATGGCTAAAAAATGCAAGACCTCAGCTGGGCACGGTGGCTCATGCCTGTAATCCCAGCACTTTGGGAGGCTGAGGCGGGTGGATCACCTGAGGTCAGGAGTTCGAGACCAGCCTGATCAACATGGCAAAACCCCCTCTCTACTAAAAATACAAAAATTAGCCAGGTGTGGCAGGCGGGCGCCTGTAGTCCCAGCTACTCGGGAGGCTGAGACACAAGAATCACTTGAACCGGGAGGCAGAGGTTGCAGTGAGCCAAGATCACACCACTGCACTCCAGCCTGGGCAAAGGAGCGAAACACTGTCAACAAAACAAAAAAAAAAAAAAAAAAAAAAACCTCCATTAAGAGGAACAGGGAAGGGATATCTCAGGATTATAAAGTAGCTTACTAAATGTCTTTATTATTACCATTGCCTCCTACTGAGAATAAAAACAATTCATGCATTCCACAGGAGAGTACGCAGTAAACTAGATAGGTTTTTTCCAGCTGTTCAGGGATACATTTCTCCATGTGGGATCTACTTGTTGGGATCTCAGTTCACTTCTCTGTGTGGTTTAATTTCCCGCATGAAAATCCATGACCTCTTCTTACAACTTTGCTCAAGACAAGACTTTGGTTTTATACTATACACTATCACACCTGGCCTTTGTAAAGTGATCAGGGTAAAACATCCCAGTTTGGCCGAGGAAAGAGAAATAGCAAATTCTGCAGTGACTATCTTAAAATAATGTTTATATTTTATTTTATTTATTTGTGAGGCAGAGTCTTACTGTCTCACTCTGTCTCCCAGGCCGGAGTGCTGTGCAGTGGCATGTTTATATTTTATTTATTTATTTGTGAGGCAGAGTCTCACTGTCTCACTCTGTCTCCCAGGCCGGAGTGCTATGCAGTGGCACAACCATGGCAGCCTCAATCTCCTGGACTCAAATGATTCTCCCACCTCAGCCTCCTGAATAGCTGGGACCACAGGCACACACTATCAAGTCTGGCTAATTTTTTATATTTGTTGTAGAGACAAGGTTTCACCATGATGCCCAGGCTGGTCTCAAACTCCTAAGCTCAAGGGATCTGCCTGCCTCAGCCTCCCAAAGCTCTGGGATCATAGGCGTGTGCCCCTGCACTCAACCTGCAGCGACCATCTGACTCCTGATTACTCTACTGTAAATCAAGACTGGCGCACAGGCTTTCTGAACACACACATTCCATACACTATCCATACTAATACTGGGTACTAAAAATTGCCCTCATCAAAAGGAGCTTCTGGCTAACCAGTGATCAACATTTTTAATAGCTAAAAAGGTCTGATACTTAGAGAACATGTTAACTGTGTGAACTTGGGCAGGTTACTCAACCTCTCTGTGTGCCTCAGTTTTATCACTTGTGGAATGGTGATGGTAACAGTAACAACCTCATTGGTTTTTGAGGATTAAATGAACTAATACACACACATTATTTCAACAGTGCCTGGCAGATACTAGGCATTCAATAAATGGTAACTATCACTATTATTAGGTAAAAAGTATAAAAATCTGCTATACGAATACTTATGGAAAAATACATATATACATATAGACACACATATAAACTAGTAGATCTCTTTTTTTTTTTTTTTTTTTTTTTGAGATGGAGTCTCGCTGTGTCGCCCAGGCTGGAGTGCAGTGGTGGATCTCGGCTCACTGCAACGTCTATCTCCCAGGTTCAAGCGATTCTCCTACCTCAGCCTCCTGAGTATCTGGAATTACAGACGTGCACTGCCATGCCTGGCTAATTTTTTGTATTTTTACTTTTTATCATTATTATTTTTTTTTGAGATGGAGTTTCACTCTTGCTGCCCAGGCTGGAGTGCAATGGTGCGAACTCGGCTCACCACAACCTCCATCTCCCGGGTTCAAGCGATTCTCCTGCCTCAGCCTCCCAAGTAGCTGGGATTACAGGTGCCCGCCACCATGCCCGGCTAATTTTGTATTTTTACTACAGACAGGGTCTCACCATGTTGGTCAAGCTGGTCTTGAACTCCGGACCTGGAGTGATCTATCTGCCTCAGCCTCCCAAAGTGCTAGGATTACAGGTGTGAGCCACCGTGCCCGGCCTTTTTGTATTTTTAGTAGAGGTGGGGTTTCACCATGTTGGCCAGGCTGCTCTCGAACTCCTGACCTCAGGTGATCCGCCTGCCTCGGCCTCCCAAAGTGCTGGGATTACAGGTGTGAGGCACTGCACCCGGCCAGTTCGATCTTTTTTATTTTTTACACCCCTCCTTCCTAGATCTCTTCCTTTTTTAGTAGATATGAGGTCTTGCTATGTTGCCCAGGCCGGTCTCAAACTGCTGGTCTCTTGCGATCCTCTTGCCTCGGCCTCTGTTAGATCTTAAATTTGAGGGGGAGTTTGGGAATCAACACTAAAAAACACTTACGCAATAAGCCTCTGTCCCTGGAGCACGGTGTGCTGTTGCAGCATCTCAAAGTTGTATTTCTCATCCGTGGCATGCTGGTCCACTATGAAGAGATCCTCGTTCAGTTTGGTTATTATAAATCCCAGGTTAAACTGACCAACGATTTCCATTTCTGCAAACATCGTTTTACTGCAGGTAGAAAATGTTAATTATGAGACACTGTACAAGATTATTTTTCTGATTATGTTATAGATGACTGTAATAAAAAAAAAGTCAGACAATACAAAAACACAAAATAATAAAGTCCCCAGTCATCCTACTTTCTTTTTTTTTTTTTTTAAGACAGAGTCTCGTTCTGTCACCCAGGCTGGAGTGCAATGGCACAATCTCAGCTCACTGCAACCTCCACCTCCCAGGTTCAAGTGATTCTTCTGCCTCAGCCCCCTGAGTACCTGGGATTACAGGCAAATGCCACCATGCCCAGCTAATTTTTGTATTTTTAGTAGAGACAGGAGTTTCCTCATGTTGGTCAGGCTGGTCTCGAACTCCTGACCTCATGATCTGCCTGCCTTGGCCTCCCAAAGTGCTGGGAATTACAGGCATGAGTCACCGCACCTAGCTTAACCATCCCACTTTCTAAAGATAACATTAATTATTCATTCATCCAAGTCTCCGGAGAAGGCATCAGTTGCTACTATTAACAATTTAAATGGAATATATCCTTCTAGACCCTTGTCTCTCTATATAAATTTTTTTTAATTTTAAAAAACAAAAATGGAACCTTAATTCTCCATTCCACTGTCATCACTTAATGCATCTGAAAGATGTTTGTAGATCTGTACACATAGATCTACTTCATTTTTTTATTATTATTATTTTTCTAAGACGGAGTCTCACTCTGTTGCCCAGGCTGGACTGCAGTGGCATGACCCTGGCTCAAGGCAACCTATGGTCCTGGGTTCAAGCGATTCTCCTGCCTCAGCCTCTCGAGTAGCTGGGACTACAGGCATGCACCGTCAAACCCAGCTAATTTTTTTCTTTTTAGTAGAGACGAGGTTTCACCGTGTTGGCCAGGCTGGTCTTGAACTCCTGACCTCAAGTGATCCACCCACCTCGGCCTCCCAAAATGCTGGGATTACAGGCGTGAGCTACCGCACCCAGCCTACTTCATTCTTTTTAATGGCCACATAGGAAGTCACTGCACGGATGTACAGTAATTTGTCTGTCAAATTCCCGACTAAAGCACATTTCGGTTGTTTCCAATTTCAATCGTGCACTCAAAGCTGCAACAAAGACTTCTGTGCATAAACCTGCTCATCTGTGGGTGCATTTCCGGAAGACAGACGCTAGAGGCAGAGTCACATATGTACTTTTTGATGGGAAATCTGAGAAAATGCACATTGCCGCCAATGGTGTCTAAGAGTACCTTTTGCCAATACTGGATATCAACCCTTCTAATCTCTGCCAGGCCGACCCCTGGGCCCTTTGCTGGGTGACTTCAACATCTAATGTCATTAGATACTATCTTAGTCAATCCGGACAAAAGACAGACACCACCCCTAACCTTCACACGAGAAACTGACACTGTCACTCTCAGTCCCACATAAGTAAATGCGGTGAAAACGGATTTTCCGCAGTACCAGTGCTGTAACTGTAAGAAATGACTCTGTTAAAGCAGACGTTTTAAAGCAGACTCTGTTAAACCATGGACGTTTTCTGGTTCTCACCTGGTGGCCTGAGCTGAGGATGAAAGGAGTTGAGATTAGGCTGGGCACGGGGGCTCATGCCTGGAATCCCAGCACTTTGGGAGGCCAAGGTGGGCAGATCATTTGAGGTTGGCAGTTCAAGACCAGCCTGGCCAACATGGTGAAACCCCATCTCTACTAAAAATACAAAAAATTAGCCAGGCGTGGTGGTGGGCCCCTGTACTCCCAGCTACTTGGGAAACTAAGGCAGAAGAATCGCTTGAACCCAGGAGGCAGAGGTTGCAGTGAGCTGAGATCATGCCAGTGCACTCCAACCTGGGTAAAAGAGCGAGACTCTGTCTCAAAAAAAAATAAAGGGCTGGGCACGGTGGCTCAAGCCTGTAATCCCAGCACTTTGGGAGGCCGAGGCAGGCGGATCACGAGGTCAGAAGATCGAGACCATCCTGGCTAACACAGTGAAACCCCGTCTCTACTAAAAATACAAAAAATTAGCCGGGTGAGGTGGCGGGCGCCTGTAGTCCCAGCTACTCCGGAGGCTGAGGCAGGAGAATGGCATGAACCCGGGAGGCGGAGCTTGCAGTGAGCCGAGATCGCGCCACTGCACTCCAGCCTGGGTGACAGAGCAACACTCCGTCTCAAAAAAAAAAAAAATAAATAAATAAAAAAATAAAGAAGCTGATATTGTTGTTTCTTTCTATAAGTGCTCCAGGAAGACCCAGTCCCATGCCACCATGCTCATCACCATCACAATCAACCACAGGGGAGAGTCTGGTGAACTGTGAGACCTCCACATGGCATGGATTACTGAGCCCACATTTCCTATTGTGAGGGGCTCCACACAGAGCTCAAATCCAAGTCATAACCAAACCAATCCCCAAATCTTATCTTCGAGGGTCTGTCTCCTGGTACCAATTCCATATCAGTCAGAGTACAATCAAGAGACAAAAACCACACCAGTGATTTTAACAGGGATTCTGTTTGTTTTTTTTTTAAAGACAGGGTCTTGCTCTGTCGCCCAGGCTGCAGCACAATGGAATGATCATAGCTCACTGCAACCTCAAACTCCTGAGCTCAAGTGAGCCTCCCGCCTCAGCCTCCTGAGTACCTGGGACTACAGGCATGCAGCAGTGTACTTGGCTAATTTTTTTTTTTCTTCAGAGATGGGGTCTCATTATATTGCCCAGGCTGTTCTCAAACTCCCTGCCTCAGCCTCCCAAAGTGCTGGAATTACATGGCACCACCATGCCAGGCCTGAGGAGGAAAAATTTATAATAAAGCATTACACAAACTAGTAAAAAGTGATTAACTACTATGTTAATAAATACAGGAATGGAAAATGCTACTACCTCTAGGGAAGAGGGAGAGTCCTCAGAAAAGGAACTCTTTTTTTTTTCCCTTTTTTTTTTTTTTTTTTTTTTTGAGATGGAGTTCGCTCTTGTTGCCCAGGCTGGAGTGCAGTGGTGCAATCTCGACTCACCACAACCTTCACCTCCCGGGTTCAAGTGATTCTCCTGCCTCAGCCTCCCGAGTAGCTGGGATTACAGGCGTGCACCACCACATCCCAGTAACTTTGCATTTTTAGTAGAGACAAGGTTTCTCCATGTTGGTCAGGCTGGTCTTGAACTCCCGACCTCAGGTGATCTGCCTGCCTCCGCCTCCCAAAGTGCTGGGATTATAGGTGTGAGCCACCGTGCCCGTCAGAAAAGGAACTCTTGTAAGAGGCCCCTCCCCACTCAGGCTGAGTTTCAGATCTCCTCGGAGCAGGAGTGGCTGCAGCCTGCTGGATGAAGAGAAGCTGCCAGAGTGAGTGATGACGCAGGAACTCCTACACCACAGGAGGGAAGGGAAAGGACATCCCAGAAGCATCCCAGATACCAGCAAAAATACCACCTCCCCTGGCGCCGATCCCAGGCTCTCCCGGGAATTGTCTGAATGTGCCCTGGTTCCCAGTACACAGATAATCTGCTCAAAAGCTGGTGCTGGCCTAAAAGACCCAAGTCTTCCATGTCTTTGGAGTCTATGTCCTGCCACAGAGAACAGTATCTGGCCAGGCGCAGATGCTGGAATTACAACTGTGCACTACCGTGCCTGGCCAATTTTATTGTAGAGACAGGGTCTCCCTATGTTGCCCAGGCTGGTCTTGAACTCCAGGGCTCAAGTGATCCTCCCTCCTCGGCTTGGCTTCCCAAAGTGCAGGGATTACAGGCGTGAGCCACCGCACCCAGCTTCCAAATACTCTTAAGAAAAAAACTTTACCTGGCCGGGTGCGGTGGCTCACGTCCGTAATCCTAGAACTTTCAGAGGCCGAAGTGGGTGGATCACCTGAAGTCAGGAGTTCGAGACCAGCCTGGCCAACATGGTGAAACCCTGTTTTCACCAAAAATACAAAAATTAGCCAGGCATGGTGGTGCGCACTTGTAATCCCAGCTACTCAGGAGGCTGAGGCAGGAGAATCACTTGAACCCGGGAGGTGGAGGCTGCATTGAGCCAAGATCGCACCACTGCACTCCAGCCTGGGCAACAGAGCGAGACTCTGTCTCAAAAAAAAAAAATAAACAAAAATTTAAATAAAAGTAAAAAAGTAAAAAATTAAAACGTTACCTTATCTCTTTCCTTAGTTCATCTTCAGCTGCTTGATTTTCTCCAGGGCAAATCTTTGCCCTAAACTTCCTATAATTCTGTTCACCTTCACTTTGCTGTGTTTCACGATGTAACTGCTTTATTCGTTTAGCTAAAGAACTCATAGAGAAGTCCAGGGCTACAACCTTCTTATTAATTTTAACAGCTACATCAACCTGAGAGGCTGACACGTTCTGAGTATTTACTAACTTTTGACGAATGTCAGAATTGGAAAGAATTTCTTCTTTTTTAAAACGCTTTGTGTTTGGGGATGCGAGATTAGTTGGCTGAGGCGAAACTCGAAATTTACACGCTGTGTCTTCCTGGTTTGGATGGCAGTCCATATCTGAAAAGGAGTCGTCAGTTTCAGGCGCTTTCTCTTGAGAGTCCGCGTGTTCCTGTGAGCCCCTGTCCTCTGGGGAGCTGGCCGCACACTCGCTGCTGCAGTGACTGCCCGTGTCTGGGATGCTGAACCCCTCAGAATCCACGGAAGTGCTGCCATGCCCCGAGTCCTTCTCCACCTCCGCTCCGTCCGTAGGGTCCCTGGGTCCCTGACCGGAACTCGTTGCCTCTTTCTGAGGTCTCAGGAAGCCTCTGTCAGAGACGGCATCTGAAGTGCTAGAAGATGGCGTACCCCTTTTCTGTCCTGGAGGGCTCCTTCTTGCTTCTGGAGTCTTTGGGCTGTGAGGCTTGTTCTCCGTTGTGTGATGAAGAGAAAAGGCCTCTCGCAGTCTGGAAATGGACACGTCCCTTTTTTCTTCTCGAGTCCTTAATGAAGGGGAATGATCCTGCTTTTCTACTAAGGGCTTCTCCAAATCCGCTGCATGCATTTTTACTAAGTTACCTAAGCAAACGTGAACGGAGAAGAGGGTCAGGGACTATCCCAAAATGGTGAGAGGACGTGCTTATGTGAACAGATACTTCACAAAAGAGGAGATCCACATGCTAATTACACAGATGAACACGGTTCAATGTTCAAAATAAAACTATAATATGGGCCAGGTGTGGTGGCTCACGCCTGTTATCCCAGCACTTTGGGAGGCCAAGGTAGGTGGATCACATGAGGCTAGGAGTTCAAGACCAGTCTGGACAACATGGCAAAACCCTGTTTCTACTAAAAATACAAAAATTAGCCGGGTGAGGTGGGGCACATCTGTAATCCCAGCTACCTGGGAAGCTGAGGCACGAGAATCCCTTTAGCCCGGGAGGCAGAGGTTGCAATGAGCAAGATGTCGCCACTGCTCTCCAGCCTGGGTGACAGAGCGAGACTCTGTCTCAAAAAAAACCAACACAATACAATGTGGCCATATACTCACCAGAATGGGCAAAATTTAAAAACGACAAATTCTCACAAAGATCAGGATGGAGTGGAATGACTGAATACCTCTGGTAGGAATGAACCTGGTACAGCTGCTTTGAAAAGCTCTCTGGGAATACCTCCTAAATCTGAATGGATGCACACCTGCAACCCAGCATAGTACTCCTATCAGAAGTGCCTATTGGCTGGGCACAGTGGCTCACGCCTGTAATCCTCGCCCTTTGAGGTCAGGAGTTCAAGACCAGCCTGGCCAACATGATGAAACCTCGTCTCTACTAAAAATACAAAAAAAAAATTAGCAGGGCACAGTGGAACAAACTTATAATCCCAGCTACTACGGAGGATGAGAATGAGGCAGGAGAATCACTTGAACCTGGAAGGCGGGGGTTGCAGTGAGCCAAGATCACTCCACTGCACTCCAGCCTGGGTGACAGAGTGAGACTCCCTCGCAAAAAAAAAAGAACTACCTATGCATGTTCGTCAAAAGACATGGATAAGGATGTTCATGACAGCATTCTTCATTATAGCCCCAAACTGGAAACAATTCCAATATTCACAAATTACGGTATCTGACTATAATGGAACACTGTACAGCGAATGAATAAATGAATTTTGCCACATGACTTGGGTGAATCTCACAAACGAAATAATGAGAGAAAGCAACAAATCACAGAGAAGGACAGACTGAATAACCTCAAATTAAAAACAGATTATACTGTTACAGTTTTTTTGTTAGTTTGTTTGTTTTGAGACAGAGTCTTGCTCTGTCGCCCAGGCTGGAGTGCACTGGCAGGATCTCAGCTCACTGCAAGCTCTGCCTCCCGAGTTCACGCCATTCTCCTGCCTCAGCCTCCCAAATAGCTGGGACTGCAGGCGCCCGCCACCACACCGGGCTAATTTTTTGTATTTTTAGTAGAGACAGGATTTCATCATGTTAGCCAGGATGGTCTCCATCTCCTGACCTCGTGATCTGCATGCCTCGGCTTCCCAAAGTACTGGGATTACAGGCGTGAGCCACCACGCCCGGCCTAAATTCTGTTAGAAGTCAGGAAATCCCAGTATTTTCAGAGGCCAAGGCTAGAGGATCGCTTGAGCTCAAGAGCTCGAGACCAGCCTGGGCAACATGGAGAAACCCCATCTCTAATGAAAATACAAACATTAGCCAGGTGTGGTGGCAGGCACCTGTAATCACAGCTACTCGGGGGGCTGAGGTAGGAGAATCTCTTGAACCCAGGAGGCTTCAAGGTTGCAGTGAGCTGAGATCACGTCATTGCACTCCAGCCTGAGCAACAAGAGCGAAACTCCATCTCAAAAAAACAAGCATGACAAGGGAGTTAAAAATGCAGTCACTGTAGACTTCTTCCAATCATATATCTTATATTACATCATCCATTTACAATTTACAAAAAACTAGAGGTACTTGGAGGCAGCTACTTGGGAGGCTGAGGCAGGAAGATGGCTTCAGCCCAGGAGTTTGAAGCTGCAGTGAGCTACGATGGCGCCACTGCAGTCCAGCCTGGGTGACACAGCAAGTCCCTGTCTCAAAAAAAAATTAAAAATGATAGTATAAGAGACTTTGTTTCATGTCAAAAAACAAAGCTTACCTTGGAAAAAATAAGGAAACACATTAGCTGAAAGCTTTAGAAGCTGTTTGTACACAGTATTTTTCTTACCTTCAATATCCAGCAGTGGCTGCTGACTGACATTCAGCTTGTTGACATCACTATCAAACATTCCTATCAAAGAGGTCTTTAAAACTGCCAACAAAAGCTTTTCCTCTTGTAGTAAAATTTGCCTTTTATCTGGAGTAACATTGATATCAACACATTCTAAAGAAAAAAAGAAAACACACTTATTATGTTTAAATTCACTTTTATTTATTAATTATTATTTTCAGACAGGATCTCACTCTGTCGCCTAGGCTGGAGTGCAGTGGCGCGATCTCAGCTCACTGCAACCTCTGCCTCCTGGGTTCAAGTGATTCTCCCGGCCTCAGCCTCTGAAGTAGCTGGGATTACAGGCGAGTGCCACCACACTGGTTAATTTTTGTATTTTTAGTAGAGACGGAGTTTCACCATTTTGGCCACGCTGGTCTCGAACTCCTGACCTCAAGTGATCCACCCACTTTGGCCTCCCAAGGTTCTGGGATTACAGGCATCAGCCACTGTGCCCAGCCAAATTCACTTTTAACAATAGAAATTTCCCCATCTATTATTTCATTCACTTGTATTTATCACAAGTACTATGAAAAAAATACAGTGTCCAGGTTAATATTCATAAATTATGAAATCATTTCTCATGCTGGCCACAGTGGCTCATGCCTGCAATCCCAGAACTTTGGGAGGCCGAGGCGGGTGGATCACGAGGTCAGGAGTTTGAGACCATCCTGGTCAAGATGGTGAAATCCCATCTCTACTAAAAATACAAAAATTAGCTGGGCGTTGTGGCGCATGCCTGTAGTCCCAGCTACTTGGGAAGCTGAAGCAGGAGAATCGCTTGAACCCGGGAGGCAGAGGTTGCAGTGGGCCGACATCGTGCCATTGCACCCCAGACTTGGCGACAAGAGCAAAACTCCATCTCTCAAATAAATGAGCAAAAGACAATTTTTGAATAGACACAATATAGAAGGGCTTGAAAAGCTGAATTGTTAAAGGAAAAGCAAATAAACACATAAAAATAATTTTAAATATGCAAATTAAATAAGGTATTTTAATCCCCTACTGAATTTAGCTTAACCATTATAATACCTAATACATTATAGGTAGATGTGTAAATTGGTACATCTAGAATGCAATATAGAAAAAGCCTTAAAATGATCATATTCACGGACCCAGTAATTCTACTCCTAGCAACTTATCTTAAGAATAATTAAAGGCGTAGGCTAAGCGCAGTGGCTCATGCCCTGTAATCCCAGTACTTTGGGAGGCTGAGGCGAATAGATAAGTTAAGGTAAGGAGTTCAAGATCAGCCCGGCCAACATGGCAAAACCCCGTCTCTACTAAAAATACAAAAAAATGAGTCAGGCGTGGTGGCGGGCGCCTGTAATCCCTGCTACTCAGGAGGCGCAGGTGGGAGAATCACTTGAACTCAGGAAGTGGAGGTTGCAGTGAGCTGAGATTATACCGCTGCACTCCAGCCTGGGAGACACAGCAAGACTCTGTCTCAAAAAAAATACAATAATAAAGATGCAGATAATGATTTAATTATAAGGAAAGTATTTGTAATTTCCAAAAACTAAAAACAACTTAAATTTTGAAAAATTTAAAAATTAAAATACCAAACTATAACCATGCATTGGAATATAATTCACTTATTAAAATCACATTTCTGATTAAGTTTTAATAATATGGAAGAGAAAACATTCAAATCTAAGGATAAAGCACAGTATACAAAGTTATTTTCTCATTCCAAAGAATATGGGAGTAGGGGAGAAAGAAAGAAAGAGAAAGAGGAGAGAAGATATTTTTTAAGGTATGTACATATGTATTTCTAAGTATCTAGAAAAAATACTCAATGACAATAAACCAAAATTTTAACAATCAGAAAAAAAAATCTATATGAAATGAATTATTTGTGAAATTAGGAAGAACATTTAGTCTACTTTCTCCCTTGGTTGGCATTAAAAAAAATTACATCTTCCTAATAATACAATTAACATAGTCTCAAGTAGAAAGCGGGAACTCTGTTTAAGAAAAACAAAATTACGGGGTCAGGAATGGTGGCTCATGCCTATAATCCCAGCACTTTGGGAAGCCAAGACAGGCAGATCACAAGGTCAGGAGATCGAGACCATCCTGGCTAACACGATGAAACCCCATCTCTACTAAAAATACAAAAAATTAACCAGGTGTGGTGGCACACACCTGTAGTCCCAGCTACTTGGGGGGCTGATGCAGGAGAATCGCTTGAACCCGGGAGGCAGAGCTTGCAGTGAGCCGAGACTGTGCCACTGCACTCCAGCCTGGGCGACAGATCAAGACCCCGTCTCAAAAAAGAAAAAAAAAGAAAACCAAAAACTTACATGACTATAAATTGTTATCTCATTCCGGTCAGAACAGAGCTATATAATTTCATTGTATTCTTTGAGGCATTAGTCACTAGTTCTACTGAAATGCCAATGGAACTTACCTGAATCAACAGAAATGTTAAGAACAACAAATGGATACTGATGTCGATTATACATGTGGTAGACCTCGTTCACAAGTCTGGAGACCTGCACAAAATACAAGGAGGAGAAAAGAATATATGACAAATGTTCCCGGCCCCCCCACATTCTAACAACACACTATTCTAACCAACCAGCATGTTCTTAGAAGGGAATTTTTTTTGTTTTAATGAGACAAGGTCTCGCCTTGTCATAGGCTAGAGTGCAGTGGAGCAATCATGGCTCACTGCAGCCTCAACCTCCCAGGCTCAAGTCGTCTTCCTGCCTCAGCCTGCCATGTAGCTTGGACTACAGGCAGGATTTCTTTTTTCTTTTTTTTTTTTTTTTGAGATGGGGTCTCACTCTTGTTACCCAGACTGGAGTGTAATGGCGCGATCTTGGCTCACTGCAACCTTCACCTCCAGGGCTCAAGTGATTATCCTGACTCAGCCTCCAGAGTAGCTGGGATTACAGGCACACGCCACCACAACCAGATAATTTTTGTGTTTTTAGTAGAGACGGGGTTTCACCACGTTGGCCAGGCTGGTCTCGAACTCCTGACCTCAGTTGATCTGCCTGCCTCGGCCTCCCAAAGTGCTAGGATTATAGGCGTGAGCCACTACACCTGGCCTAAGAATACATTTTTTAATAGCTTTACTGAGATATGACTAACATGGAATAAACTATACATATTTAAAGTGGGCAATTTCACAAATTTTGACATATACACAAACACCTGTGAAACTATCCCCACAATCAAGATAATGAAAATATCCATCACCAAAAATTTCCTCACAACTCATGAAGCGATATTTCACTAATCATAGATCCCTAAAACTGAATTTTTCCAACCTAAAGTTGCTCTACGAGAAATTCTAGTGAAATGCGGGCACAGCTGAAATATTCATAAAACACATTCAACGTACATAGAAATGTATTTATGGCATTAAAATGTCATTAGAAATAAACCAAAATATCACATTAATTATTAATAGTTACAATTAATAATTATGAATCCATCACACTATAGGTTAAAAAATTTAGAAGATCAACCACATCTGGCAGATTACAAGCGAACTCTAAAGCATCACTGAAATACAGGGACCGGGAGTGGTGGCTCACGCCTGTAATCCCAGCACTTTGGGAGGCCAAGGCAGGTGGACTGCCTGAGCTCAGGAGTTCTCGACCAGCCCAGGCAACACAGCGAAACCCCGTCTTTACTCAAATACAAAAAATTAGCCGGGCATGGCAGCATGCACCTGTAATCCCAGCTACTCAGGAGGCTGAGGCAGGAGAATTGTTTGAACCTGGGAGGTGGAGGGTGCAGTGAGCCGAGATCACGTCACTGCACTCCGGCCTGGGCGACAGAGCGAGACTCCATCTCAAAAAAAATAAAAAGAGAAAAAGAGAAACAAAAAATATTACTGAGGTACAATGTTGTGCTGTAATCATATCAAGATGATCTGTTTAAATTTGAGGCAGAAGCAATCTGAACCCTTATTTTCCTAGGAAAACAGAAAGAAGGAAGAGAAAATATAAAAATCTGTAGAAAATATAGAAACCATGTAATCAGTCTATACTGAAAGGTGACACAGAATGTTATAAAATGTTTAGTTTCTTCAAATAGTTTTAGTTTTTACAATAATAAATATACTGGTAATTAATATGTGTTTATATATGTATGTATATATACACACAACGTATATAACGTACATATTCACATACAAACACACTCACGTATATGCAATTTAAACAACTATACACAGAGGCCAGGCGCGGTGGCTCATGCCTGTAATCCCAGCACTTTGGGGGACCAAGGCGGGCGGATCACGAGGTCAGGAGTTCAAGACCATCCCGGCCACATGGTGAAATTCTGTCTCTACTAAAGATACAAAAAATTAGCCAGGCGTGGTGGCGCAGGCCTGTAATCCCAGCTACTTGGGAGTCTGAGGCAGCAGAATCGCTTGAACCCAGGAGGTGGAGGTTGCAGTGAGCCAAGATTGCGCCACTGCACTCCAGCCTGGGTGACAGGGCGAGACTCTGCCTCAAAAAAAACCCAAAAAACAACAACAAAAAAACTGTACACAGATAGATACGCTCCTTGACTTATGATAGGGTTATGTCCTGATAAACCCATAAGTTGAAAATATTGTATGTCAAAAATGCCTTTGTGATAACCTAACCTACTGAATGTCCTATCTCAGCCTTGCCTCAGAATACTTACATTAGTCTATAGGCAAAATAACACAATATCTATTTTATAATAAAATGTTGAGTATCTTCTGTAATTTATTGAATACTATACCGAAAAACAATGGTTCCATAGGTACTTGAAGGATGGTATCTACTGCAAAAATAACTTCTGCAACAAGGTAAAGTAGTAGAAAAATATTTTTTTTTTTGGCTAGGCGCGGTGGCTCATGCCTGTAATCCCAGCACTTTTGGAGGCCGAGGCGGGCGGATCACAAGGTCAGGAAATCGAGACCTTCTTGGCTAACATGGTGAAACCCCGTCTCTACTAAAAATACGAAAAATTAGCCAGGCGAGGTGGTGGGCGCCTGTGGTCCCAGCTACTCAGGAGACTGAGGCAGGAGAATGGCGTGAACCCGGGAGGCGGAGCTTGCAGTGAGCCAAGATCGCACCAGAGTGACAGAGTGAGACTCCACCTCAAAAAAAAAAGAAAAAGAATTTTTTTTTGAGACACAGTCTCACTCTGTCACCCAGGCTGCAGTGCAGTGGCACAATCTCGGCTCACTGCAACCTCCATCTCCCATGTTCAAGCGATCCTCCTGCCTCAGCCTCCCATGTAGCTAAGATTACAGGCATGCGGCACCAGGCCTGGCTATCTTTTGTATTTTAGTAGAGACGGGGTTTTGTCATGTTGGCCAGGCTGGTCTCGAACTCCTGGCCTCAAGCAATCCACCCGCCTTGGCCTTCCAAAGTGCTGGGATTACAGGCATGAGCCACTGTTCCCGGCCAGAAAAATCTTCAGTTGAAACATCTTTTTTTTTTTTTTTTAGTTGAAATATCTTAAGTTGGGGGCCATCTGCAGTAGAATTCTGTAAATGCCCAAAATTAGGTAATGTTAAAGCCATGTTTCTCAAAGTCCCGAGTTCCATGTAAACTGCCTATTATCAGAAAAAAAGTTATCCATTAAAAGTCAAAGGCATAAAGAATAAACTAATACAAAAAAATTGTAAATACCTTTGCTGGGTCACAAGGCCGCCGGTTGATAAAGAAAAACTGTCTGTCTGTTGAACTCCTTCCAACTCCATGCGCGCATTGTGAAATGAAACCTGAGATGCTATTCAACATTAATATGGTGAGGACAGGATTCCAGAGTGAAAAGGATTAGAAATACGATCACATGGCAAATTCTTTTTTTTTTTTTTTTTTTTTGAGATGGAGTTTCACTCTTATTGCCCAGGCTGGAGTGCAATGGCACGATCTCGGCTCACTGCAACCTCCATCTCCCAGGTTCAAGCGATTCTCCTGCCTCAGCCTCCCCAGTAGCTGCGATTACAGGCATGCACCACCACGCCTGGCTGACTTTTTTTGTATATTTAGTAGAGATGGTGTTTCACCATGTTGGTCAGGCTGGTTTTGAACTTGTGACCTTGTTATCCGCCCGCCTCGGCCTCCCAAAGTGCTGGGATTACAGGCATGAGCCACCACGCCCGGCCAACATGGCACATTCTTAAAGTGAAATGAAAACAAAACCTCAGGTGACGTGCTGATAAGTATCACTATTGCAGTGCATGGGTATCTGTGCTCCAAATCTTGATGAGTCATCAAAGAACCAGACCTTCTGGAATGCTCTGAAGCTCCTACAGTCAAGCAATGCACCACAGGCGATGCAGTGGGTCCAACACTGATGTGTTGCAGCTCTCCTTATCCTTCCTGATAAATCCTCCGTAAGAGGAATGGGTCTCGCTTCACATGCATTCTCAGAACCTCCGTACTGCCGCCCCTGGTTTGTCAATGAAGTCTAACCACTTGTGCTCAGGATTCTGCCCACATTCCCTCCCCTTTCACAATCTCCTGGTTAGGAAGCTTGTATCTCACATCTTAGTAAAGCCCTTGCTTCACATGAGACCCACCCCGGGGACACCGGCGTTTCCGGAAGAACACCACCTTCACACGAAGACACGAAGCTCCGTGTTTACAATCTCAGGCATAGGCCAAAAGCAAGTGGACGAGGAATAAGAAATATAGATCTAAACGCAAAAAAACAAACAAAAAGAAATACAGATCTTAGGCTCAGTGCGGTGGCTCATGCCTGAAATCCCAGAGCCTTGAGAGGCCAAGGGGGGGCGGATCACCTGAGGTCAGGAGTTCAAGACCAGCCTGAGCAACAAGGTAAAACCCCGTCTCCACTAAAAATACAAAAAATCAGCCAGGCCTGGTAGCCCCAGCTTCTCAGGAGGCTGAGGCAGGAGTATCGCTTGAACCCGGGAGGCAGAGGTTGCAGTGAGCCAAGATCACGGCACTGACCTCCAGCCTAGGCAACAGAGCGAGACTCCATCTCAAAAAAAAAAAAACCCCAACATATATATATGATATACAATATATAATATATAATATATACAATATATAGTATGTTGTATACTATATATTATACACAATAATATATATAACATATAGTATATATTATATATATTTTATAAATATATATTTTATATATATTATATATAGAGAGAGAGAGAGACAGAGGGAGAGAGAGAGATCTTTACAGGAGCAATCCCATTTATGGAAGTGTCTATTTTCTTCTTTTTTTTTTTTTTTTTGAGACTGAGTCTCCCTCTGTCGCTCAGGCTGGAGTGCAGTGGCAAGATCTTGGCTCACAGCAAGCTCTGCCTCCCGGGTTCACACCATTCTCCTGCCTCAGCCTCCCGAGTAGCTGGGACTACAGGCGCCCGCCACGACACTCAGCTAATTTTTTGTATTTTTAGTAGAGACGGGGTTTCACCATGTTAGCCAGGAAGGTCTCGATCTCCTGACCTTATGATCCGCCCACTTCAGCCTCCCAAAGTGCTGGGATTACAGGCGTGAGCCACCGCGCCTGGCCAGGAAGTGTCTATTTTCTTACACTAAAACTAATGACACTGAACTGCCTTCATCAGATGCCAAAAAAGTTAAAATCATTTAAAATGATACAATAATTTAAAAGTTAGTCTAACTAACCAGAGCCTTAAAGAAGACTAACTCAACAGAAAACCACCTGAAATGTACCAGTTACTGGGAACATGGTTTGAATTAAGTAACTGAGTCCCTTGTATAAATCATCCTTCTTAGCAATAGCACTGCTCACAGTTTTATAAAGGACATAAAAGACTATTATCCCTAGCCAGGCGTGGTGGCTCATGCCTGTAATCCCAGCACTTTGGGATGCCAAGGTGGGCGGATCATCTGAGGTCAGGAGTTTGAGACCAGCCTGGTCAACATGGTGAAACCTCGTCTCTACTGAAAATACAAAATTAGCCAGGCGTGGTGGTGCACGCTGTAGTCCCAGCTACTCAGGAGGCTGAGGCGGGAGAATTGCTTGAACTCAGGAGGCAGAGGTTGCAGTGAGCCGAGACAGCGCCATCACACTCCAGCCTGGGCAACAGAGTGAGACTCTGTCTCTAAAAAAAAAGAAAAAAAAAATCCATGAAACTATTAGCCCTAAAATCACTATCTTAAAAAAAAAAAAAAAAAAAAAAAAAAAAAAAAACCTCTCAGGATAAAATGTTCACTTGTAGTTCTCTTGCCAGCAATACTTACTAAAAAAGATTATGCAGAGCATCCGAACAGCTCAGACCATACTCTTCACACACGGAGTCACTAGGGGGCACCTGAACAAAAGGAATGAGGCTTTGCACCTAAAAAAAAAAAAAAAAATTCACAGTTACTACAGTTACTTCCTAATAAAGACAGAGTGGACTTATCTGTTTTCTTTCTTAGTCAAGCTATCCGCACTACAAGCACAAAAAAATTAAAAGAATCTTTTTTTTTGTTTTGGTTTTTGAGACAGGGTCTCTCCCTCTATTGCTCAGGCTGGAGTGCAATGGTTCAGTCCTACCTCACTGCAGCGTCAAACTCGTGGGTTCAAGCCATTCTCCTGCCTAGCCTCCCGAGTGAGCAGCTGGGACTACATGTGCACATCACCACACCTGGCTAATTTTTTTATTTTTTTGTAGAGATGGGATCTTGCCATGTTATCCAGGCTGGTCTTAAATTCCTGGGCTCAAGCGATTCTCCCACCTCAGAATTGTTGGCCGGGCGGTTCAAACACATAATCCCAACCATTTCTTCTCCTGAAGTGCTGGGATTACATGTGTGAGCCATCGGGACAACACTTTTGATTTTATGATACAAGAAAGACGAAACAAGTGGCTACTTATTCATAACCCACACACTGCCCACAATAACTTACATTTTTTTCAGAGAGACAGTGAAAGGATGCAGTATATGAGTGTCTCTGGAAGAATAAAATGGAACACATTCAGCTCTTAAACATTAATTTTGTGATAGGTACTTTTTTTTTTTTTAAGACGGTGTCTCGCTTTGTGGCTCAGGCTGCAGTGCAATGGTGCAATCTCAGCTCACTGCAACCTCCATCTCCTGGGTTCCAGCAATTCTCCTGCCTCAGCCTCCCGAGTAGCTGGGACTACAGGCGCCCGCCACCATGCCCAGATAATTTTTGTATTTTTAGTAGAGACAGGGTTTCACCATATTGGCCAGGCTGGTCTCAAACTCCTGACCTCATCATCTGCCCACCCTGGCCTCCCAAAGTGCTGGGATTACAGACGTGAGCCACTGCGCTGGTAGGCGCTTTAAAGATCGATTCTTAGTATGGGCGCAGTGGCTCACGTCTGTAATCCTAGCACTTTGGGAGGCTGAGGCAAGCTGATCACTGGAGGTCAGGAGTTCGAGACCAGTCTGGCCAACAAGATGAAACCACGTCTCTACTAAAAATACAAAAAATTAGCTGGGCCTGATGGCACGTGCCTGTACTCCCAGCTACTCAGGAGGCTGAGGCAGGAGAATTGCTTGGACCCAGGAGGCAGAGGTTGCAGTGAGCCGAGATCACGCCACTGCATTCCAACCTGCGTGATAGAGCAAGACTCCATCTCAAAAAAAAAAAAAAAAAAAAAAAATCGACGGGCGCAGTGGCTCACACCTGTAATCCCAATACTTTGGGAGGCCGAGGCGGGTGGATCATGAGGTCAGGAGTTCAAGACCAGCCTGGCCAACATGGTGAAACCCCGTCTCTACTAAAGATACAAAAAATTAGCTGGGCGTGGTGTCACGCGCCTGTAATCCCAGCTACTCGGGAGGCTGAGGCAGGAGAATTGCTTGACCCTGGGAGGCGGAGGTTGCAGTGAGCCCAGAGAGCACCACTGCACTCCAGCCTGGGTGACAGGGCGAGACTCTGCCTCAAAAAAAAAAAAAAATTCTTAGATTTTATTCTCCATTCTACTGGAAGAGACAATGGAAACCTGCCATAATATCCAGAGCAATAAGAGGCGTTGAAGTAACCAGCCAACACTACCTGCTTCTGTCCAAACACAGAGCCGATATTTTCCTTTATGCTGGGGCTTCCACCTGTGCACACCACAGGCTGTCGTTTTCCTTGTCCAAGCTGATTGGAGCAACTTACACGGATGCCTGCTGAAATGATACAGTAGGCCTGTAAGACCTGGACCATTTTGGCATATTCCTGTTTAAAAAACACAAACACAATATTCTACGTTACTTTAATATTATAGGAATTACACAGCTCAAGTTATAACATCCAATGCAAGGTTCTCACATCATCGCACAAATCAAGGGAAGCACTGTTGACAGAATGAGCTGTAAAGAGGTATCTTCCTATATTCTACAGAAGAAACGCAGAGCTTTTGGCTCCTGGTCACAGTCCTCTCACTTCCCAATGTGCCATGTGTCCTGGTAAAAGTACAGCCTGCAATCCCGGCTGCTCAGGAGGCTGAGGGCAGGAGGATCACTTGAGACCAGGAGTTCAGGACCAGCCTGGGCAACACAGCAAGACCCTGTCTCTACAAAAAATTTAAAAAAAAAAAATTAGCCGGGCGTCGTGGCATGCGCCTGTAGTCACAGTTACTCAGGAGGCTGAGGTGGGAGGATCACTTGAGCCCAGGAGTTCGAGGCTGCCGTGAGCCATGATTGCACCACTGCACTCCAGCCTGGCTGACAGAGAGAGGTCCTATCTCTAAAAATGAAAATTTAAAAACTGAAACGTACATTGTGTTTGATTTTATAATCTCTCCTTTTAAAATGTATCTTTGTAATAGAAAGACTGGCACAAGCATTTTGATATGCAAAGAGATACACAAAAATGTTCACTGAAACAATCTCTATGAAAAAACAGAAATGACCTAAGCAAGCATCATCAAGGAGTTAGTTAATTAATTATGGTATAGCCATACTGCAGCAGAATGACAAAGCATAAGGCAGTGCACACCGACTAAAGAAGACAATCACAATATGCTAAGTAAAGAGTCAGTTATGGCCGGGCGCGGTGGCTCAAGCCTATAATCCCAGCACTTTGGGAGGCCGAGACGGGCGGATCACGAGGTCAGGAGATCGAGACCATCCTGGCTAACACGGTGAAACCCTGTCTCTACTAAAAAATACAAAAAACTAGCCGGGCAAGGTGGCGGGCGCCTGTAGTCCCAGCTACTCGGGAGGCTGAGGCAGGAGAATGCCATAAATCCGGGAGGCGGAGCTTGCAGTGAGCTGAGATCCGGCCACTGCATTCCAGCCTGGGCGACAGAGCGAGACTCCGTCTCAAAAAAAAAAAAAAAAAAGAGTCAGTTATACGGCCAGGCATGATGGTTCACAGCTGTAATCCCAGCACTTTGGGAGGCTGAGGTGGGAGGATCGCTTCAGCCCATGAGTTTGAGACCTGCCTGGGCAACACAGATGGACCCATCTCTACAAAAAATACAAAAATTAGCTGGGCATGGTAGCACGGGCCTGGAGTCCCAGCTACTTGGGAGGCTAAAGTGGGAGGATCCATTAAGCCTGGGAGATCAAGGCTGCAGTAAGCTGAGATTGTGCCACTACATTCTAGCCTGGGTGAGAGAGCAAGACCCTGTCTCAATTTAAAAAAAAAAAAAAGCAAAAAAAACTTTCAACCACATACAATTCTGTATTACTTGCATGCTGTACATTCTGTATTACTTGCTTTCATTATATTAACTTATGAATGTATCTTGAAAATTATTCCAACAGTTACAAACACATGAAATTAAAAGGAGTCTGAAAAGATATACAAACTGTAAGTAATGGTTATCTTTAACAAACGTAAGTTCTACATTCCTGTATTTTGCTAAGGCACTAACTTTTTTACCATAAAATACAAAAAAAGAGTAAGTTTTCTCTATTTTAAAAAATTTCAATTTTGAAAAAATGTAATAAAGTTAAAATTAGCAGCTGAGTGCAGTGGCCTATAATCCCAACATTTTGGGAGGCTGAGGCAGGCAGATCACTTGAGGTCAGGGGTACAAGACCAGCCTGGCCAACATGGTGAAACCCCATCTCTACTAAAAACACAAAAATTAGCTGGGCGTGGTGGCACACACCTATAATCCCAGCTACTCGGGAGGCTGAGGCAGGAGAATCACTTGAACCCAGGAGGCGGAGGTTGCAGTGAGCCGAGATCACACCACTGCAATCCAGCCTGGGTGACAGAGTGAGAAGACTCCATCTAAAAAAAAAAAAAAAAGTTAAAATTAGCACCAAATGCTTTACAGGTAAAAAAAAGTTTTTAGCTGCATATGTTTAAATAACTTTTTAGATTATAAAAAATACACATACAAAACAGGCACAAAGAAGACAGCAAAAACTGCATGGGATCTCACATCCAAGGATAACCGCTGAGAACATGAAAGTGCTGACTCTTCCAGCCTTTATACTATACACATCTAGGCCTGTTGTTTTGTTTTTATAAAACTGTAATCATGTAATACAGACAGTTTTATAATCCGCTTTTTAAACACAACAATTATATAACATTTAGCTGTTTTCATTTGCATTCAAATTCATAAGGGTTCCAATAACTCGTTCCTCAGAAAACCAAGAGAAATATTCTTTTTTTTTTTTTTTGAGACGGACTCTGGCTCTGTGCTCAGGCTGGAGTGCAATGGCGTGATCTCAGCTCATTGCAACCTCTACCTCCCAGATTCAAGTGGTTCTCCTGCCTCAGCCTTCCCAGGAGCTAGGACTACAGACGCACACCACCAGGCCCGGCTAATTTTTGTATTTTTAGTAGAGACAGGGTTTCACCACTTTGGCCAGGATGGTTTCGATCTCTTGACCTCGTGATCTGCCCGCCTCAGCCTCCCAAAGTGCTGGGATTACAGGCATGAGCCACGGCACCTGGCCAAGAAATATTCTTATTAAAATGTAAGTACATAAGGCCAGGCCTGGTGGCTCACGCCTGTAATCCCAGCACTTTGAGAAGCCGAGGTGGGTGGATTACCTGAGGTCAGGAATTCCAGACCAGTCTGGCCGACACGGTGAAACTCCGTCTCTACTAAAAATACAAAAATTAGCCAGGCGTGGTGGCACACGCCTGTAATCCCAGCTACTCAGAAGGCTGAGGCAGGAGAATTGCTTGAACTCGGGAGGTCGAGGTTGTAATGAACCGAGATTGGCCACGGTACTCCAGCCAGGGCACCAACGTGATACTCCATCTCAAAAAAAGATAAAAATAAAAAATAAATATATACGTATATATATTTTTCCAGACAAGGTCTTACTCTGTCTCCCAGTCTGAATTGCAGGGGTGCAGTCATAGCTCACTGCAGCCTCGAGTTCCTGGGCTCAAGTAATCCTCCCACTTCAGCCTCCCAAGTAGCTAGATACTACAGGTGCATGCCACCATGCCCAGTCAATTTTTTTTTTTTAATTTTTCATAGAGACAGGGTCTCACTATGTTGCCCAGGCCTAATAAACACTATGTGATGAAAAGAAAAAAGTACATCATCCTAAAGTCTTTAATGTTAAGTCTTTAATGAGAAATGCAAATAAATCATGTCTCAGTAAATTACGGGAAGAGAATCAACAGCAGAATAAACATCTTTAGTAAATCTTTGGCTCACGTGCATTAACCAATACTCTTGAAAACCAGGATTAATTTGCTGTACCTTCTTAATATTTCTTTGAAATTCCTTATGGCGCACAGGTAGTGTAGAAAATAACTGCTGGACGCTGACTGTGGTCCCTCTGGGGCGGGGGTAGGGGGCTTTCTGGATGATTTTTCCATTGTGATCAAACACCAGTCGAGTCCCAACCTTCGCCGATGCGTGGCAGGTGGAAATGGTGACGTCGCTGTGAGAGAATACCAGGCATGGTGTGTTCAGTGAGAGGCCCATGATGTTGGGCACTGACTACTCTTTCCTTCGCTTGCTTTTCCCTCAAAACTTTCCTAAAAAAAGCTGATGATCCCTTTGAGATCATCAAGATCTAAACGGTTGAGGAGTCATCATAAAATCTAAGGTTTGGCATCTAAAAGACAGTGAGACAGAGAGCACTAAACATGCTTTGTTTTGATAAGAGCTTTGATTTTGTTTTTCAGCTTGAACTGCAAAACCGTCAATGATCTCAAGATTCATTTATTCACAAATAGAGATTTGTTTTATTACTCTTCGAACAAATTTTTTTAAAAGAATCTAAAATACATTATAATTAAAATGTATATGTAGGGCAGAGTGCAGTGGCTCATGCCTGTTATTCCAGCACTTTGGGAGGCCGAGGCGGGCAGATCACTTGAGGCCAGGAGTTCGAGACCAGCCTGGGCAACATGGCAAAACCCCATCTCTACTAAAAATACAAAAATTAGCCAGGAGTGGTGGTGCATGCCTATAGTACCAGCTCCTCAGGAGGCTCAGGCACGAGAATCACTTGATCCTGGAAGACAGAGATTGCAGTGAGCCGAGACTGTGCCACTGCACTCCAGCCTGGGTGACAGAGCAAAACTCTTTCTAAAAAAAACATATATATATATATATACACACACACATATATACACATACATATATATATATTTGTATATAATTATGAAAATTTAGTATCTGTGCTATAATTAAATAGTGCTTTGGTTAAATGTTTCCCTAAAAACTGATAATGAAAACCAATGGTAACTATCATTTATTATCTATATGTTATGTTAAAATTGAGAAGTTACTGTTTTAATAAGGGTAACCATTTTTTTAAACAATACTATTTGCTTCATTTCATTTATTTATTGCTCACATTTCAGAAGTACTATGACTTAGATTGGCAGCGAGACAAAACAGAATTCAGAAGCTAGAAGTTGAGATGTTGAGATAGAAAATTGTAAAGAATAATGATTCCAATTAATTTTCAGAGAGGTTTTTCTAAGGGGTCAAGTGAATGGATAAAAATATTGTATCACCTCAGTGCACAAAGTGAGCTCAGAGCTTCCCCCCGAAAGCCAAAAGTTTCAACCTGAGTTAGGTCAGCAAACTCTTGAATCTTAGATGTGTGATGTTTCAGAGCTGAAAGACAGTGTAAAGTAAGGATTAAGATATCTCAAGTGCTATAACAACAAATATACATGGTATCTAGTAACTGGCTTTAAAAAGCAGTTAAAAAACTGCTTTTGCGTTTCCCAAGACAGTGTTACTCACAATGCTGGGACATGTGGCCCAATTATTTTATAATAGGATCAGAAAAAGTCAACTTACTTAAGCCTTCGAAGTTTTCTTCTTCTACCCCACATCCATTGTCTGAAACTTCAATGAGATCCACTCCATAGTCCTTAAGCTTTAGATCTAGAAAGTTTAAAATATTTACATATTTATTAAAAATGGACCCATGCTATAAGTTTTTACATTGACATTATTTATAACATATGCAAATTTAAGAGTCATAACAATACCTTTAGTTACATGTACTAGTGTCGTTTTGTATATTTCATTTTTATAAAGTCCTTTCTGGTTATTTACTAGCCTAGACTAAATAGTTTAGCTTTTTCTTTCTTTCCTCTTTTTTTTTTTTTTTTCCCTAGGCTAGTCAAGTGAAGCAGTTGGAGTGGAAAAGGAACAAAAAAAAAATCTGTAACTGGTTGTGATCAATTAGTTGTAAAACCGTTGCACTTTGACCAGCCTTTTCTTTTGAAAGAAATAATTTTAACATACCCAGTAAAGAGAACAGGGGCTGGGCACAGTGGATCATGCCTGTAATCCCAGCACTTTGGGAGGCCAAAGCGAGCAGATCACCTGAGGTCAGGAGTTGGAGACCAGCCTGACCAACATGGAGAAATTCTGTCTCTACTAAAAATACAAAATTAGCCAGGCTTGGTGGTGCATGCCTGTAATCCCAGCTACTTGGGAAGCTGAGGCAGGAGAATCGCTTGAACCCAGGAGGCGGAGGTTGCAGTGAGCCGAGATCGTGCCATTGCACTACAGCCTGGGCAACAAGAGCAAAACTCCACCTCCAAAAAAAAAAAGAGAGAATGGGTTCTGGAATCAGACTTCCTGGACCCTATTTTATTAGCTTTATAATCTCAAAAGAAGGAAATTTGCTGTCCCTTAATTTCCTCATCTGTAAAATGGAGATAATAAGTTCTATCTCATAAAGTTATTCTGCAGATTAACTTTTTATGTTTTTTTATTTTATTATTTTCTTTTTCCTTGTCTTTTTTTTTTTTTTGAGATGGAGTTTTGCTCATCACCCAGGCTAGAGTACGGTGGCATGATCTTGGCTCACGGCAACCTCCACCTCTCAGGTTCAAGCAATTCTCCTCCCTCAGCCTCCTGAGGAGCTGAGATTACAGCCATGCACCACCACATCTGGCTAATTTTTGTATTTTTAGTAGAGACAGGGTTTCACCATGTTGGTTACACTGGTCTCGAACTCCTGACCTCAAATGATCAGCCCCCCTCAGCCTCCCAAAGTGCTGGGATTACAGATGTGAGCCACTACTCCAGGCCTATTTTATTTTATGTTTTTGAGACGGAGTCTTGCTCTGTCCTCAGGCTGGTGTGCAGTGGCACGATCTCAGCTCACTGCAACCTCCGCCTCCCGGGTTCAAGCAATTCTTGTGCCTCAGTCTCCCAAGTAGCTGGGATTACAGGCTTCTGCCACCAGGTCCAGCTAATTTTTGTATTTTTAGTAGAGACAGTTTCACCACTTCGGACAGGCTGGTCTTGAACTTCTGACCTCAGGTATCCACTCGTCTTGGCCTCCCAAAGCGCTGGGATTACAGGCGTGAGCCACCACACCCAGCCTACTTTATTTTTTAATAGAGATGAGGTCTCACCATGTTGGCCAGGTTGGTCTTGAACTCTTGGCCTCAAGCAATTCCGCCATCTCAGCCTCTCAAAGGGCTAGGATTACAGGCATGGGACACCACGCCCAGCTATTTTGCATATTAAATATTTCTGTGTAATTCTTAGCATAAAACCTGCCTGGCACACCATAAGAACACAATAAAAGCTGTTACTACCACCTAGCTAAGTACTAGGCACATAATAGGTACTAATTTTAACTTAAAAATAATACTTTATTACTACATCAACACTTGACAGTCGTGTTTCAATAACAAATGTTTCTTGACTACAACATTCACTGATCATTTCTTGTGGCTTAAAACTCTCCCAAACTTACCAATATTAGTGGCACCAGCATCCAGACTGTTTTCTACTAACTCCTTCACTGCAGTGCTTAGATTCAGTACCACCTGCCCAGAGCAAATCTGATGGACTGACTTCCGATCAATAGGTTTGATGGCCTTAGCAGGTTCTGTACTAAAGAAATCAGTTACAAGAAACAAAGCAAATATTCAGCTATATATTTTCATCCTGATTTTCACTGTGGGAAATGACTCAACACTGTAAATAGTTTATGGGTCTAATCATTTATTATATTAGCAAATTCATTTATTATATCCAGAAATAGAAACACTGTTTTACAATCCTTAAACATGTACCCAAAATACTTCTGGATAGATACTTCAAATTCAACACATCCTTACTATCTAATTATACTAGGATCCACATGGAGAAAACATACATCGTATCTCTCAAATTACCAAAATCTTTGGCAACAATGGTGTCTTCTTTCTTGAAAAGTGAAACCATGACTGGCTGCCGTGGCTCATGCCTGTAATCCCAGCACTTTGGGAGGCAGAGGTGGGTGGGTCACTTGAGGTCAGGAGTTCGAGACCAGCCTGGCCAACATGGTGAAATCCCGTCTCTACTAAAAATACAAAAAATTAGGCAGGCATGGTGGTGGGCACCTGTAATCCCAGCTACTCAGGAGGCTGAGGCAGGAGAATCGCTTAAACCCGGGAGGCGGAAGTTGCAGTGAGCCGAGATTGCGGCATTGCACTCCAGCCTGGGCGACAGAGCAAAAAAAAACAAACAAAGTGAAAGCAACATAATTTCCCACATAATTAGAAAAACCAACAGTATGCTGGGAAATAC
Organism: Macaca thibetana thibetana; assembly: GCF_024542745.1. Taxonomy (NCBI): domain Eukaryota; kingdom Metazoa; phylum Chordata; class Mammalia; order Primates; family Cercopithecidae; genus Macaca; species Macaca thibetana. The sequence continues at coordinate 143,373,969 of NC_065580.1, forward strand.
ACAATGTTTAAGTCAAAATCATCTCGGAAATTGGGTACCAGTTATATAACGATTCCTTATACACAGTTGCCTTTGATACCCTACTCCAAATTGAAGCTGCCAGCTGCTGTCTCAGCAAAGACCCTCAAAGTTCTTGCTGTACGAGCTTTAAGAGTTTTATAACAGTTTCATCTCCCCTCATTCCCTGCTCCAATCCATCCTCCACTCTATCACCAGAGCTATTTTTGAAATCACAGATCTGGTCAAATAATTTTTCTGCTTAAAAATTTACAAGTGGGCCGGGCGCGGTGGCTCAAGCCTGTAATCCCAGCACTTTGGGAGGCCGAGACGGGTGGATCACGAGGTCAGGAGATCAAGACCATCCTGGCTAACACGGTGAAACCCCGTCTCTACTAAAAAACACAAAAAACTAGCCGGGCGAGGTGGCGGGCGCCTGTACTCCCAGCTACACAGGAGGCTGAGGCAGGAGAATGGCGTAAACCCGGGAGGCGGAACTTGCAGTGAACCAAGATCCGGCCACTGCACTCCAGCCCGGGCGACAGAGCGAGACTCCGTCTCAAAAAAAAAAAAAAAAAAAAAAAAAAATTTACAAGTGCCCCACTTCCTACTATACGAAATTTAAAATCTAGTCCTCACTGCGCCCAAAACTACCTTCTTTTCAGAATCTCTCTAATCCTTTCCCTTCATCAAGTCCCCTACATTATTATTATTATTATTATTTGAGACAGAGTCTCACTCTGTCACCCAGGCTGGGGTGCAATGGCATGATCTTAGCTCACTGCAACCTCCGTCTCCCAGGTTCAAGCAATTCTCCTGTCTCAGCCTCCCAAGTAGCTGGGATTACAGGCGCCCACCATCACACCCGGCTAATTTTTGTGTTTTTAGTAGAAACCGGGTTTCACCATGTTGGCCAGGCTGGTCTTGAACTCCTGACCTCAGGTGATCCGCTTGCCTCAGCCTCCCAAAGTGCTAGGATTACAGGCGTGAGCCACCGCAACCGGCCGTGCCCTACATTGTACCACACTGAACAATTACTTCCTGAACATCACAAGCTCTTTTAGACACTACAGTGTATAAGCAGGTCTCTGTCTAAACTGCTCTCCTCTTCCTCCTCTGCCCAACCAATGTCTGCTCATCCAAAGAATGTATCCTGTGTGTTCACTAACTTAGCAATTTCCAGTAAACAGTTTGATAACTTGTTAAGAGAAGGCAGGAAACCTCCATGAAAGAGAAATCACTGGGTATTTCCTACAGCATTTAACACATGGTAGGCCTTCAATAAACCCTTGTGAAATAAACAAACCTCTTTACTCTTCATTCTACCCTGCTAAGAATCTCACCCAAGTCTGTCTACCATGTGAAACTGCAGATGACCCCACAGAAAATGGAAAGTATCTCTAAAAATAAGTTTATTTGGCAACACACTATAGGCTACAGGTCCACTTTTTCTTTTTTTTGAGACGGAGTCTTGCTGTGTCGCCCAGGCGGTACTGCAGTGGTGCAATCTCAGCTCACTGCAACCTCCGCCTCCTGGGTTCCAGAGATTCTCCTGCCTCAACCTCCCAAGTAGCTAGGATTACAGGCTCCCGCCACCACGCCCGGTTAATTTTTGTATTTTTAGTAGAAACCGTATTTCACCATGTTGGCAAGGCTGGTCATGAACTCCTGACCTCATGATCCACCCGCCTTGGCCTCCCAAAGTGCTGGGATTACAGGGGTGAGCCACCGCGCCCGGCCCACTTCAGATACTTATTTTGAGGAGAGAGCGCATTTAGATAGAGACCCCAGATTTATTTAAATGTCTCAATACATTTAAATGTAGTTAACTAAATATATCTAATATATTTAAATACAGAAAGCAAATTTGCGTTTACAAATCTGACACGGAATGCAACTGTGCTAGCCAAGATTCGATGTAGCTTACCAGCCAGAAATCACATACCCTAATAGGCAGAAATCACATACTCTAAAAGGTAGAAATGCATTGCATTTTTTAAAACTGCGCGGCTATGCAAATTAGGATGTGTCTGGACGCTCTACCGTCCCCAAAATAACCTCAATTTTTTAAAAAGGCCAGGCACAGTGCATCACTCCTGTAATTCCAGCACTTTGGGGTGCCGAGGCGGGCGGATTGCTTGAGCTGAGGAGTTCGAGACCAGCCCTGGGTAACATAGCGAAATCCCCGTCTCTACAAAAAAAAAATTAAAAATTAAATAATACAAAAATAAAAATAAAAGTGGAGAGAGAACAGGTAGAAAGAAAATGCATTCAGTCTATGCGGATTTCACGCTCCGGCTTCAAGTCCACGGCCCTGTGATGGGATGTGGGCAAAGCCTGTCTGGGACGGGCCGAACCCAACTCCTTACAGGGCCGAATCCTTTGCCCGCAGCCCAGGACCCCGAAGGAGCTTGCCTCGGCCTCAAGGCGCACCCAAGGGGCACCGGATCGCTCGGGCGCTGAGGTCGCTGCTCCGGGGCCTCCACGCGGCGGCTTCGCCACGCGCCTCGGCCATGTTTCCCGCATTTCCAGGGAGGCTGGAACGCCGTGGTTGTCAAAGAGGGCGCGCGAGAGGGGAGACCGCGAGCTCGGCTCACCTCGAGCTCTCAGCTCGCTCCATGGATGCAACCCCGGTTGCGCCTCGGGACTGGGAAAGTTCCCTCCACGGCTCCCACAGGCGCTCCGCCTCCGGGACTCCCATTGGCTGCTTTCGACGTTGTGCTCCACCCTTTCCGGGCGGGGCGGCGAAAATACTTCCCGTCTCTCCTTTTCGCCTATTGGCTCTGTCAAAGGTCGAGTCCATGACGTCAAAAAGCCTGGGTCAATCAGAGCACACCAGACTGCGTTTTCCCGAACGCCCGCAGCAGGGTCAGAAGGGAGGAGGCCGCCCTCCGTCGTGGCCTCTGACGGTTTTTGAGCGTTGGTGTCTGGCACGCGCTAGCCCCTCTTGCTTTGGTTCCGCCATGCCGATGTACCAGGTAAAGCCCTATCACGGGGGTGGCGCGCCTCTCCGTGTGGAGCTTCCCACCTGCATGTACCGGCTCCCCAACGTGCACTGCAGGAGCGGCGGCCCAGCGCCCGGCGCTGGCCACGTGCAGGTAGGAGCGCGGGGTCCCCCGCTCAGTGCGCACGCGCGGCGGCCGGCTGCCGGACCGGGTCCCCACAGGCCGGAGCGAATGCATCCCACCCGCTTCACGGCCCCCCCCCCGCTTCTGTGCCGGGCAGCCAGGGACTCACCCAAACTTTTCTCTTTTAAAGGATTTATCCAGGCCGGGCGCTGTGGCTCACGCCTGTAATCCCAGCACTTTGGGAGGCCGAGGCTGGCGGATCACCTGAGGTTAGGAGTTCGAGACCAGCCTGGCCAACATGGTGAAACCTCGGCTCTACTGAAAATACAAAAATTAGCCGGGTGTGGTGGCAGGCGCCTGTAATCCCAGCTACTCGGGAGGCTGAGGCAGGAGAATCGTTTGAACCCTGGAGGCGGGGTTTGCAGTGAGCTGAGATCGAGCCATTGCACTCGAGCCTGGGCAACAAAAGCGAAACTGTCTCAAAAAAAGAAAAAATATATATATATGTGTGTGTATATATATATATGTATATATCTTTCCAGGTCGCGCGCGGTGGTTCATGCCTGGAATCTCAGCGCTTTGGGAGACCAAGGTGGGAGAATCGCTTGAGCCCCAAGAGTTTGAGACCAGCCTGAGCAACATGGCGAGACCCTTGTCTCTATTTTTTAAATGTTTTAATTAGGCCGGGCGCGGTGGCTCAAGCGTGTAATCCCAGCATTTTGGGAGGCCAAGACGGGCGGATCACGAGGTCAGCAGATCGAGACCATCCTGGCTAACACGGTGAAACCCCGTCTGTACTAAAAACTACAAAAAACTAGCCAGGCGAGGTGGCGGGCACCTGTAGTCCTAGCTACTCGGGAGGCTGAGGCAGGAGAATGGCGTGAACCCAGGAGGCGGAGCTTGCAGTGAGCTGAGATTGCACCACTGCACTCCAGCCTGGGCGACAGAGCGAGACTCCGTCTCAAAAACTTTTTTAAAAAAATTAAATGTTTTGGCCGGGCGCGGTGGCTCAAGCCTGTAATCCCAGCACTTTGGGAGGCCGAGACGGGCGGATCACAAGGTCAGGAGATCGAGACCATCCTGGCTAACACGGTGAAACCCCGTCTCTACTAAAAAAATACAAAAAACTAGCCGGGCGCGGTGGCGGGCGCCTGTAGTCCCAGCTACTCGGGAGGCTGAGGCAGGAGAATGGCGTGAACCCGGGAGGCGGAGCTTGCAGTGAGCTGAGATCCAGCCACTGCACTCCAGCCTGGGCGACAGAGCCAGACTCCGTCTCAAAAAAAAAAAAAAAAAAAATTAAAATGTTTTAATTAAAATAAAAATCTGTCCTTTTTATATATATATATGGTTGCTTAAACATTTTAGTTCAGAGATTCTACCTTCTGAAAAGTGAATAGCACATAAATGCTCATTTTCAGGAATTACAAAGCGAACCCCAGGGTCACGACGGCCCAGGTTGACACACATTGTCACCCCTCCATTCTTTCCACTTCAACCTTCCCTCCCCACCCCCAACCCCAGGTCTTGATTTTTTATGGTAATTATGTCCTGCTTGTCTCTCTTATTTTGTCAACTCAGTATTTATCCCTAAACAATATAGTCTGGTTTTTTGGGTTTTTTTGTTTTTTTCAGACAGAGTCTTGCTCTGTCGCCCAGGCTGGAGTGCAGTAGTGTGATCTCAGCTCACTGCAACCCCTGCCTCCCAGGTTCAAGCAATTCTCCCGCCTCAGCCTCCTGAGTAGCTGAGATTACAGGCACCATCCACTGGACCCGGCTAATTTTTGTATTTTTAGTAGAGACGGGGTTTCACCATGTTGGCCAGGCTGGTCTCGAACTCCTGACCTCAAGTGATCCACCCGCCTCAGTCTCCCAAAGTGCTGGGATTACAGGCGTGAGCCACTGCACCTGGCCCCTAAACAATTGATATATATATATATATATATATATATATATATATATAAGCATACAGCATATAATCTGATGTGTCTGGCTTTTTTTTTTTTTTTAATGTAGAGATGGGATCTCACCCTATCTCTACCTAAAAGGTGGTTATCAAGAACGGAGGTGGGCCGGGCGCGGTGACTCACGCCTGTAATCCCAGCACTTTGGGAGGCCGAGACGGGCGGATCACGAGGTCAGGAGATCGAGACCATCCTGGCTAACCCGGTGAAACCCCGTCTCTACTAAAAAATACAAAAAAACTAGCCGGACGAGGTGGCGGGCGCCTGTAGTCCCAGCTACTCCGGAGGCTGAGGCAGGAGAATGGCGTGAACCCAGGAGGCGGAGCTTGCAGTGAGCTGAGATCCGGCCACTGCACTCCAGCCTGGGTGACAGAGCGAGACTCCGTCTCAAAAAAAAAAAAAAAAAAAGAACGGAGGTGGTCTCCATCTCCTGGCCTCAAGTGATCCTCTAACCCCAGCCTCCCAAAGTGCTGGGATTACAAACATGAGCCACTGGTGCCCAGCCCTGGCTTCTTTTTTGTAGACATTATTTTAGGAGTCATTTTATTGTAACATCGGAAGTATTCTTCTTCTCTGTAGTATACTGTTCTATTGCATGGCTCTCCACCATATACTTATCCATCCTACTTGCTCAGGGACACTGGATTGTTTTCCATTTTAACCTGCTATGAACAATTCTGTAGTGAATATTCTTATACAGAGCAGCAGGCATGGGGTATGTACTAATGAACGGGACTCCTGGCTCAGTGGCCCACCTGGCTTTCCACTCTACTAAATTGTTTTCCAGAGTTGTTATACTGTTTTACACACTTGCTCACCACCCACCGGCTGGGTAGAAGAATTCCTGATATTTGCACCCTGCCCAAAACTGGTGGGTGTAGCGTGGTATCCTAGGGTAGTTTTAGTTTAGATTTCTCCAGACTTCTCTAAGTTGAGGACCTTTTCATATTCACTGGCCGCTGTGGTTGCTCTTTTGTAATGTACCTGCTCAAGTCTTTCACTCTTTTCTCTTTGCAAACATACATCCTAGGTTTCCAGCAGGAGAAACAGACGTGTCCATTCTGACACAAGATGGGTGAATCGGTAACTTTTTTGGTCTGTTTTCCCACTGCTTGTTATCCTTCTGCTTTCTTTAATGGCTTTCTGCCTAGATCAGGAGGGACGGACTTTCTTTTGAAACCCAGTAACACAACGTGTTATTTCAGTACAGAGCTGAGACAGAAATAGCAGACATGGTTCAATGGTCCCTGCACCTAGAGAGTGCCATGGAAACAGGGCCCAGTCACCCTCCAACTACACAGTCCCATGAAACCAGAAAGACAACCCAGGTTGGAGAATGTCACCTTTCATTGAAGGCCAAGTTTTGCAGAGTCTGTTTTACTTGTGTTTAAGTCTGCTGCCTAACTTCTTGTGGCCTTTTGCGAACTTACAACTTAGAGGACACGTAATCTCACTTTTCCAGCAATTTTTCTAGGAGATGATAACAATGTGTACAAATAATTAGCAATAAAACATCTTGGCCAGGCGCAGTGGTTCACGTCTGTAATCCCAGCACTTTGGGAGACCGAGGCAGGAGGATCACTTGAACCTAGGAGTTCAAAACCAATCTGGGCAACATGGTGAAACCCCATTTTTACAAAAAGTACAACACTTAGCCAGGTGTGGTAGCATGTGCCTGTAGTTCCAGCTACTCAGGAGGCTGAGGTGGGAGGATCACTTGATCCCAGGAGGTCAGGGCTGCATTGAGCTGTGATCGGCCACTGCACTCCAGCCTGGGCAACGGAGTGAAGCCCCGTGTCAAGAAAAGCAATCAAGCATCTCCAGGGTAAAGGAGAGCAACATGAAGAATAAGCTGTTTATAAATACATATAAATTGAAACAAATTGATAAAAACAATATACCACATCACAATCTAGTCTCAGCAAGGAAAACAGCAGGCCAACATTACAAGGCACCAATGACATAAAACAGATCTTGAACATTTTGGTATTACTCAGATCATGAAGGACTAGATCAAGCTGCACTCAGGGCTTAAAAATCACAAGCCACATTACACGTATAGTACTTCAGACATTCTTCATTCCTGACTGAGTTGTTTTGTTTTTGAGACGGAATCTCACTCTGTCGCCCAGGCTGGAGTGCAGTGTCGCGATCTCGGCTCACTGCAGCCGCCGTCTCCCGGGTTCAAGCAATTCTCCTGCCTCAGCCTCGCCAGTAGCTGGGATTGCAGGTGCCCGCCACCACGGCCGACTAATTTTTTGTATTTTTGGTAGAGACTGGGTTTCACCATGTTGGCCAGGCTGGTCTTGATCTCCTGACCTCAAGTGATCTGCCTGCCTTGGCCTCACAAAGTGCTGTGATTACAGGCATGAGCCACCGCGCCCGGCCCTGACTGAGCTTTGAATCCAGTAGGTGCATTTTTGGCCCTATTGGAGCAGACACCCTACTGCCATTTGTGGAAATTATACACAAACAATGTACAGATATAGGTTGGTTAAGAGATTGGAAATATGACTCAGGACTTACCATTAAGTAACAGAATATTACACAGGTAGTAGCCCTCCCTGTTACACATCTTGCTTTCAAATTTATTTTCAGTCAGCACCTAATTTTTTTTTTTTTTTTTTTTTTTGAGATGGAGTCGCCCTGTTGCTCAGGCTAGAGTGCAGTGGTGCGATCTCGGCTCACTGCACTCTCTACCTCCTGAGTCCAAGTGATTCTCCTGCCTCAGCCTCTGAGTAGCTGGGACTACAGGTGCCCACCACCAAGCCCAGCTGATTTTTGTGTTTCAGTAGAAATGGAGTCTCATCATGCTGTCCTCTTGAACTCCTGACCTCAAGTGATCCACCCGCCTGCCCCTTCCAAAGTGCTGAGCTTACAGGTGTGAGCCACCATGCCCGGCCAGCATCCAATAATTTAATTGGCATACTGAACTCTGTTCCACCCAGAAGTCAGTGGACTTCACATTGCTCTGCTGTTTCATCTTAAATAAGAGCAGCAGACTAGGAGAGGTGAGAAAGTGCTGATTAAGCCCGAGGGTAAATAGGAGTTAAGCAAACAAGAGAAGGGAAGAGCAATGCAGATAGAGGAAACGGCAAGTGAAGATCCTGTGGTCCGAGCCAGTGTGGTGTTTTAGGAACTCGTAGGACAGTGTAGCTAGAGCACAGAGCAAAGGAGGAAACTGGGTGAGGTAAGGTAGCCAGAGGCCAAATGATACAAGATGTCTGTGACGCCATGTTAAATGTTTGACATTTTATCCTAAGCACCTAGGAGGTTAGCAAGGGGGAGACAGTGACAATATCAGAAATTTTTCTTTTGAGACGGAGTCTTGCTCTTGTCACCCAGGGTGGAGTGCAGTGGCGCGATTTCTGCTCACTGCAACCTCCGCCTCCCAGGTTCAAGCAATTCTCCTGCCTCAGCTTCCTGAGTAGCTGGGATTACAGGCACCCACACCACACCCAGCTATAGTTTTTGTACTTTTAGTAGAGACAGGGGTTTCACAATATTGGCCAGGCTGGTCTCAAACTCCTGACCTCAGGTGATCTGCCCACCTCGGCCTCCCAAAGTGCTAGGACTACAGGCATGAGTCACTGCGCCCAGCCCTGAGTTTCTTTTAAAAATCTTTCTAGCTGCCATCTTAAAGGATGGATTGCAGGGTGAACTAGAAAGGTGCAAGGTGGAATAGGCTAGGTGAAAAATGGTGGCCTGGCTGGGCATGGTGGCTCACGTCTGTCTTCTCAGCACTTTGGGAGCTGAGGTGGGAGGATGGCTTGAGGACAGGAGTTTGAGACCAGCCTGAGCAACATAGCACAGTTGTCTCTACAAAAAAAAAATTAAAAATTAGCCAGGCTTGGTGGTGCACACCTGTAGTCCCAGGCACTCAGGAGACTAAGGCAGGAGGATCAGTTGAGCCCAGGAAGTCAAGGCTGCAGTGGGCCATGATCACACTATTGCACTCCAGCCTGGGCAACAGAGTGAGACCCTGTCTCCAGGACAAAAGAAAAGCCAAGAAAATGATTTGGGGAATTGATTAGCTCCATGGGTATGCTTCCAAGCTAAAAAACTGTTTCAACCCGTGTTCCCTTTTCCCTATTTGTATAAATTACTGAGTTACATTCTCATTGCTACTTATTTAAGCAAAGTATTCTTAGTTAAGAACAAAGAACTAAAAATTGTGTTCATTTTCTATCTTTCCCTGTTCTTAGACTAAATTACGTGAAATCGGAACCATACAATTTCAGAGTGGCTTTCAGCCACAACTTTTATTTAAGGTTTTTTTTTTTGTTTTTATTTTTGTTTTTTTTTTTGAGACAGAGTCTTGCTCTGTCACCCAGGCTGGAGTGCAATGGTGTGATCTCGGCTCACTGCAACCTCTACCTCCTGGGTTCAAGCCATTCTCCTGCCTCAGCCTCCCGAGTAGCTGGGATTATAGGCACGCGCCACCATGCCCAGCTAATTTTTGTATTTCTAGTAGAGACAGGGTTTCACCATGTTGGCCAAGCTGGTCTTGAACTCCTGACCTCAGATGATCTGCCTACCTAGACCTCCCAAAGTGCTGGGATTACAGGTGTGAGCCACCACACCCAGCCCATAATGTCTTCTTTTAAAGGGTGGGAGGTTTGATGAGTGCATGGCAAAGTAAGACAAGTGATCAAACTCAAACAACACTGTTCTGATGGGAGAGGAAATGAACATTTGGCTGTTGGTTTGTTTAGGAAGAGTCTAACCCATCTCTGCAAGCTCTTGAGTCCCGCCAAGATGATATTTTAAAACGTCTGTATGAGTTGAAAGCTGCAGTTGATGGTCTCTCCAAGATGATTCAAACACCAGATGCAGACTTGGATGTAACCAACATAATCCAAGCGGATGAGCCCATGACCTTAACCACCAATGTGCTGGACTTGAATTCAGTGCTTGGGAAGGTAAGTTCGTTTTGAAAGCTGAAATGTTAGTAGGTGCTGAGTGGTTAGTACAGGGAAATTGTGCTACTGTGATTAAAGCCTTAGCTTTCAGGGCGGGCACGGTGGCTCACGCCTGTAATCCCAGCACTTTGGGAGGCAGAGGCAGGCGGATCACGAGGTCAGGAGATCCAGACCGTCCTGGCTAACATGGTGAAACCACATCTCTACTAAAATACAAAAAATTAGCTGGGCATGGTGGCGGGCGCCTGTAGTCCCAGCTACTCAGAAGGCTGAGGCAGAAGAATGGCGTGAACCCGGGAGGCAGAGCTTGCAGTGAGCGGAGATCGCGCCACTGCACTCCAGCCTGGGCAACAGAGCGAGACTCCGTCTCAAAAAAAAAAAAAAAAAAAGGCTTAGCTTTCTAATTTTCAAAGGCAGAGCCAAGAGCATATTCATATTTTTTTCTCCTCTAAATGAGTGTGCCTTTGCACAGAACAGATTCCCAAGGCAGGAGTGAAGTCAAAACAAGCTCTAAAGCCTCTTCTTGACTTCTCAGACCAAGTAGAGGGCAGGGAGGATGTGTAGGCAGAGGAGGAGTAGAGGCAAGTTACAGCCTCTGCCAGTCCAGGCATGGGTCCAGCAGCCTCCGAGCCCTGGAAGAACAGATCTCAGCTTGTTTGCTCAGTGTTCCCCAGAGGTTCAGCAGAGGCAGCCCAGACTCTCTTTGATAGCAGGCCAACTTTCAGAACCGTGACTGCCCAAGCACAAAAATCCTACCCGTCCTTTTGAAATGTATTGCTCAGGCCAGTCATAGTCTCATATTTCAAGTGCATTTTGCTTGAATTCAGTTTGCTGTATTACAAGTAAGTTGCATCAGCCGGCTCTCATGATTGAAGTTTACAGGCTTCAGCTAATTTAGGGGAGAATCTGATATGCAAAGAAAGACCATCTCGTTTGTTACAACGAAGTGGTATTTATTTGAGGATGCAAAAAGGGTTTGTCCCAAGAATCCCTACCAATAGCCTCCTCTAGAATGGGTGATAGAATAGCACGACTTAAAAGCCCTAAAAAATGCAAGCATTGTGGTGTCTCACCCAGGGCTGGGATATTTGGTAACCTCAGTACCTCTGCATTCATGTATTCCTTCCACTGCTCCCTCATTCATCCAGTACTTGTTGGCATGCACTGAGGACTCAGATGAGGCGCAACCAGGCCCTCAGGGAGCCGGAGCCTAGCAGATGAGTTTTTGAGCATGAGCAGCCATAACAGTCATTTCTCAGGGTGCTGGGGAGGCGTCTCAGAGCACGTGGTGCTCAAGATGAATTCTGATACCTCAGAAGACCCAGTGTCAAGTAATACAATATGTTCAGGGAACTGCAAGGCATTCCGCGTAGGCTGACGTGGGGGACATTGGTCAGGAGTAGCAGGCGGGGTACAGAAAGCCAAGGAGTTTGGCTGTGAGTGTTCACATCAGTGCATTCGTTATTACAAGTGAAAGTGTAGAAGAAATAAGAAAGTCTTTATCTAAAAAGGCTGTCATGCCTGGGTTTGGATTTATAACAGGCCCATCCCCCTGGACCTCTCATAGTGCCCCATGCCAGAGCAAACTGTGGCCCCGAACCATTGCTTGGCCTCTGTACCCATGGGCCACTGGCACTGAGGAGGGTTACCCAGTGGGAAAAAACAAGGCTATGAGTCTGAGCACTTCAGTTAACGCCTACTATGTTAGAATCTCCCCATCCCTCATCACCAATGATACCTTGAGCCAACACCCCTTCTTAAGGGGTTCTTCATGGAAACATCTTAACACAAATTGGCTGTGGTCAGCTGTTGGAAAGATTCAGTAGCTGGAATAATTGCAGGTTAAAAGGGACAAATAGAAGTGTCATTCCTGGCCGGGCGCGGTGGCTCAATTGGGAGGCCGAGATGGGCGGATCACGAGATCAGGAGATCGAGACCATCCTGGCTAACATAGTGAAACCCCATCTCTACTAAAAAATTTTAAAAACCTAGCCGGGCGAGGTGGCGGGCGCCTGTAGTCCCAGCTACTTGGGAGGCTGAGGCAGGAGAATGACATAAACCCGGGAGGCAGAGCTTGCAGTGAGCTGAGATCATGCCACTGCACTCCAGCCTGGGCGACAGAGCAAGACTCCGTCTCAAAAAAAAAAAAAAAAAAAAAAAAAGAAGTGTCATTCCTAGGCCAGGCACCATGGCTCCCATCTGTAATCCCAGCACTTTGGGAGGCCAAGACAGACAGGTCATTTGAGGTCAGGAGTTTGAGAACAGCCTGGGCAACATGGCAAAACCCCATCTCTACTAAAAATAATTTAAAAAAAAAATTAGCTGGGCGTGGTGGCAGGCACCTGTAGTCCCAGCCACTCAGGAAGCTGAGGCAGGAGAATCACTTGAACCTGGGGAGGCAGAGGTTGCAGGGAGCAGAGATCATCCACTGTACTCCAGCCTGTGTGACAGAGTGAGACTCTGTCTTCAAAAAAAAAAGAGTGTCATTTCTGATACGCTGTTTTATTTGACAGTGGAGTCAACTTTTTATTCGTTGGGGATAAGGGGGTGGAGTCAGCTCATATCCCAGCTCCACTCCATCCTGAGCGAGTGGCCTTGGAGAAGTTACTGGCTGCAACCTGGAGAAGATGCTAGTGCCTTCTTCATGGAAGTGGAGGAGTCAGATAACCCTGGTTAGGTTCTTAGACTCGCACCCGGCACAGTGGCACTCTCTGATTACTGTTATTCGTACATTGTCTTGCTCTTTCCCCAGGATTATGGGGCGCTGAAAGACATCGTGATCAACGCGAACCCGGCCTCCCCTCCCCTGTCCCTGCTCGTGTTGCACAGGCTGCTCTGTGAGCACTTCAGGGTCCTGTCCACGGTGCACACGCACTCCTCAGTCAAGAGTGTGCCTGAAAACCTTCTCAAGTGCTTTGGAGAACAGAATAAAAAACAGCCCCGCCAAGAGTATCAGCTGGGATTCACTTTAATTTGGAAGAATGGTAAGTAGATGGGACTGAGTCAAACTTACACACAGCTGCCCCTTGAACACCACGAGTTTGACCTGCATGAGTCCATTTACATGTGGATTTTTTTCTTTTCTTTTATTTTCTTTTTGAGACAGAGTCTCACTGTGTCACCCAGGCTGAAGTGCAGTGGCACAATCTTGGCTCACTGCAACTTCCACCTCTGGGTTCAAGCGATTATCCTGCCTCAGCCTCCTGAGTAGCAGGCATTATAGGCGCGTGCCACCATGCCCAGCTAATTTTTTTCATGTTTTTAATAGAGACGGTTTCACCACGTTGGTCAGGCTGGTCTCAAACTCCTGACCTCGTGATCCACCTGCCTTGGCCTCCCAAAGTGCTGGAATTACAGGCGTGAGCCACCGTGCCTGGGCCTCGTGGATTTTTTTTCAAATAACTATCTTGGAAAATTTTTTGGAGATTTGCAACAATTTGAAAATACTGGCAGACAAACCACATAGCCTAGAAATATCAAATCAAGGCTGTGCGCGGTTGCTCACGCCTGTAATCCCAGCTCTTTGTAAGGTGAAGGCAGGCGGATCACAAGGTCAGGAGTTCGAGACCAACCTGACCAACATGGTGAAACCCCGTCTCTACTAAAAATACAAAACTTAGCCAGGTGTGGTAGCGGGTACCTGTAATCCCAGCTACTCGGGAGGTGGAGGCAGGAGAATCTCTTGAACCCAGGAGGTGGAGGTTGCAGCCAGCCAAGATCACGCCATTGTACTCCAGCCTGGGCGACAGAACAAGACTCCATCTCAAAAAAAAAAAAAAAATCAAAACAAGAAAAAGCTATGAGGCATAAAATATTTACATACTAGTCTATTTAATTTGCTACCACAAAATGTACACAAATCTATTTTAAGAAGTTAAAATGTATCAAAACTTACACACACACTATACATGGCACCACCTGCAGTTGAGAGAAATGTAAACAAACGTGAAGATGAGCATGAAATCCCAACTGCGTAACATTAACATTACAGAACAAACATACTGTACTGCTGGAATAATTTAACAGCCACCTCAAGCATGGGGAGTGTCTGCTTCATTCTGCTTCAGACACCCCGTGACACCAGTCATCTCGGTGTGAGCAGCTAATTCACCTCTCCAGGAAATTGCATGTTGCAGTCAAAAGCGATCTCTTGGGAGGCCAAGGCGGGTGGATCACGAGGTCAGGAGATCGAGACCATCCTGGCTAACACGGTGAAACCCCGTCTCTACTAAAAAATACAAAAAAAATTAGCCGAGCGTGGTGGCGGGCGCCTGTGGTCCCAGCTGCGCGGGAGGCTGAGGCAGGAGAATGGCATGAACCTGGGAGGCGGAGCTTGCAGTGAGCCGAGATTGCACTACAGCACTCCAGCCTGGGCGACAGAGCGAGACTCCGTCTCAAAAAAAAAGTGATCTCTTGAGGTTCTTGGGTATTTTTCATCATGTTTTGGGTATGTTTCCATCGTGCATTGCCATAAACCTTGACTAACACTGTGGGGCACTTACAAAGTGTCTCTTGTGATACTGAAAAAGTGCTCCCAAGAAGCAGAGAAAAGCCATGATATTACATGAAAAAGTTGAATTGCTTATATGTATCAGAGGTCTGCAGCTGCCTCTTCAAGATAAATGAATTCAGTGTAAGAACCATTGTTTTAAAAAAACGGAAATTTTCGGTCAGGCACAGTGGCTTACGCCTGTAATCCCAGCACTTTGGGAGGCCAAGGCAGGCGGATCACGAGGTCAAGAGATCAAGATCATCCTGGCCAACATGGTGAAACCCTGTCTCTACTAAAAATACAAAAATTAGCTGGGCTTGGTGGTGTGTGGCTGTAGTCCCAGCTACTCAGGAGGCTGAGGCAGGAGGATCACTTAAACCTGGGAGGTGGAGGTTGCAGTGAGCCGAGATTGCACCACTGCACTCCAGCCTGGTGACACAGCAAGACTCCGTCTCAAAAAAAAAAAAAAAGGGAAATTCATGAAGGCATCACTATAGCTGTACCAGGAGGTGCAAAAACCTTGCACATTTTGCAAAATACCTATTTATCTTGTATTGAAAATGTAGCTTTTGGCCGGGTACGGTGGTTCATTCCTGTAATCCCAGCACTTTGGGAGGCCAAGGTGGGTGGATCACCTGAGATCAGGAGTTCGAGACCAGCCTGACCAATACGGTGAAACCCCATCTCTACTAAAAGCACAAAAATGAGCCCGGCATGGTGACCTTCACCTGTAGTCCCAGCTACTCGGGAGACTGAGACAGGAGAATCGCTTGAACCCAGGAGGCAGAGGTTGCAGTGAGGCAAGTTCGTGCCAGTACACTCCAGCCTGGGCTACAGAGTGAGACTCCATCTCAAAAAAAAAAAAGAAAAGAAAATGCAGCTTTTATGTGGGGTGCAGGATTCCTGTTAGAAAGGCATACCTATAGACTCTCATATGATTTGAGAAAAACCAAAGTCATTATATGACAACTTGAAGCCAAAGGAAGGTGAAAGATCTAAAGCTGGAGAGTTTAATGCCAGCAAACGATGGTTTGATAATTTTAGGAAAAGGTTTGGCTTTTAAAAATGTCAAGATAACAGGAGAAGCAGCTTCTGCTAACCAAGAGGCAGCAGACAAGTTCCCAGATGCCATTAAGAAAATCATGGAGGAGAAAGGATACCTGTGTCAACACGTTTTTAATGCAGACAAAACTGCCCTAATCTGGGGCGGGGGCGGGGAACCACAAAGGACATTTATTAGTAAAGAAGAGAAGTGAGTCCCAGAATTGAAGGCAGGGAGGGCTAGGCTAACCCTCCTGTTTTGTGCAGGTGCAGCTGTGTTTATGATCAGGAGAGCTCTTACCTGTAAAGCTGCTAACACCCAAGACTTCACGGGAAAAGATAAACACAGCTGCTCGTCTTTTGGTCGTACAACGCCTGGACGAGAACCCTTTTTCTGGATTAATTCCATTGATGCCTTGTCCCTGAAGTCAGGATGTACCTTGCCAGTAAGGGACACCTTTGAAAGTTCTTCAATGCTCCAGTCACTCAGAGCCCCATGAGTTAACACCAAGGGTGTCAAAGCCATCTACTTGCCCCCTAACACAACATGGATCAAAAAGTCGTAAGAACCTTTGAGTCTCATTACACACAGTATTCTGTGAAAGAATTGTCAGTGCTATGAAAGAGAACCCTGGCTAGACATGCCTGTAATCCCAGCTACTTGGGAGGCTGAGGCAGGAGAATTGCTTGAACGCGGGAGGTGGAGGTTGTACTGAGATCGTGCCACTGCACTCCAGCCTGGGTGACAGAGCAAGACTCCATCTCAAAACAAAAAGCAAAAGAGAGAGAACCCTGATAGAACATCTTGAAGAGTCTGGAAGGATTACATCATTGAAGAGGCCATCGTTGTATACAAAGCTGTGAAAGCCATCACGGTGAAACAGTACATTCCTGCTGGAGAAACCTGTGTCCAGATGTGCGTGACTTCATAGGATCTACGACAGCCAAGGAAACCAAGAAATAGATCACAGATGGGGCAAAAGTGGGTGGTGAAGAGTTTCAGGGTACAGATCTTGGAGAAATTCAGGGGCTGACAGACACTGCACAGAAGAGTTAACATAAGACAGCTTAATGGGGAGAAGTGTTTCCAAGCCAGTGCCAGATGTTGAGGAAGAAGACCTAGGAGAAGCCAGGCTGGAAAACAGATTTCCATTAGACAGTCTGGGAGAAGGCTTCTGATCATTCGAGGCTGCTTTTGACTTCTTTTATGACCTGGAGTCTTCTATGATACAAGCAATGAAACTAAAGCAAACGGTGGAAGGGTTCATGCTGCATGGAACTATTTTTAGAGAAATCAAAAGGCAAACAGTCAGACAAATTATGATGTATTTCCCTAAAGCTACACCGTGCTTGCCTCTCCTCCTTTCCTGCCTCCCTTTCTACCGCTGCCACCCAAGACAGCAAGACCAACCCCTCTTCCTCAGTGACATGGGCAGTGGGATGAAGACCTTTAAGATGATCCGCTTCAACTTAATGAATAGTAAATTCATTATCCTTTTCTTTTTAAGAGGCAGGGTCTTGCTATGTCACCCAGGCTGGAATGCAGTGGTACGGTCACAGCTCACCACAGCCTCAACCTTCTGGGCTCAAGTGATCCTCCCACCTCAGCCTCCCAAGCAGCAGGGACTACAGGTGTGAGCCACCATGCCCAGCATCCTTATTATTTTCTTAACATTTTCTCAAGTTTATTGTAAGAATATAGCATATGATATATAGACCATACAAAGTGTGTGAATCAACTGTCATAGGTAAGGCTTCCCATCAGTAGTAGGCTGTTAGTGCTTACGATTTGGAGGAGTCAAAAGTTTTATGTGGATTTTCGCTGCACAGCAGTGGGGAGCCAGTGCCCCTAACCCCCACACTGTTCAAGGGTCAGCTGTACTATGAGATGTGCAACATGGTTTTGATATGAGGCAGCAAGGGGTTAGGACATTGTGTGGCATACCGGCCATACAGCGATTTGCATCAGGTCAGATATTCTAAGTCTAAGAAGCCTGTGGGGTAGTTCTAGAGGAGGAGCAGAGATGAAGCACTGCAAAGATGCCCTTGTTCCTCTGTAAAGTTTAGGGTCTCTGAGTGAGACACAGCTCAAGTTGGGACTGTGAGCCTTGGAGGAAGGGGGTTCTGTCCAACCAGGCAAAGCAGGGGAGTCATGGCTATCACAGCCATCTTGCCCTCACATTCTAGAACTTACTATCATAGGGACATTGAAATTATCTTCTCATATGGCCACATAAAGATAGGATGTCATGTACTCACTATCCCACGGATGTATGCCCCTTCTGGTTATGCTGATATGGAAGGAAGCGAGTTCATGTCATTCATACCTTAACTGCCCTCAGCCTCACAGAAAGCGATTATGAGGCCAAGAGCCTGGGAGATGCAACTCCTGTGTTTCCAGCCCTCAGCCCCCAAATCCTTAGGCAGCAGGGATTGGAGCAGGTGGTCTGAGGTCCCTTCCAGCTTCAGAACTGTCATAATCAAATACCAGGAATGGCTCTTTGGTTACTTTTTTAACATAGTTTGCACTTAAACCTTTTTCAGTATTAAGCATCTTAAGAGACTGACTGAAAATGTGATGTTCTTCTTGAAAACACCCTTTCCCGTGTCATCAGTCTGTGGTGTTTGGTGACTGTCCCCTTCCCCATTGTGCGAGTACTTCCCTCACACGGCTGCTCTGGTGATGCTACCTTGCGTGTGTTTTTTCTTTTCAGTGCCGAAGACGCAGATGAAATTCAGCGTCCAGACGATGTGCCCCATCGAAGGAGAAGGGAACATTGCACGTTTCTTGTTCTCTCTGTTTGGCCAGAAGCATAATGCTGTCAACGCAACCCTTATAGATAGCTGGGTAGATATCGCGATTTTTCAGTTAAAAGAGGGAAGCAGTAAAGAAAAAGCCGCTGTTTTCCGTTCTATGAACTCAGCTCTTGGGAAGAGCCCTTGGCTCGCTGGGAATGAACTCACCGTAGCAGACGTGGTGCTGTGGTCTGTGCTCCAGCAGACCGGAGGCTGCAGTGTGACAGTGCCAGCCAACGTGCAGAGGTGGATGAGGTCTTGTGAAAACCTGGCTCCTTTTAACACGGCCCTCAAGCTCCTTAAGTGAATTCCGTTACCGATTTTAAAGAGTTTAGATTTTAAGAATGGTGCTCTTTCATGCCTATTATCAGTAAGGGGACTTGTATTAGAGTCAAAGTCTTTTTATTTAGGCCAGTTGTCAAATGTCAATAAAAGCATCATGTAATTTGTGGTTTTCATTTTATTTAAAATTCAGCAAAATCATATGCCATCTACCGTGATGACTGCCAACTCCATGGCAGACCCTTTCTGGGATTCAAAAACCACTTCAGATCGCTGCCTCTGAGGGATGTACAGATTGGCTGGGGAGTTGAATGCTACAATGAAGGAGGAAGTACCGGGGAACAGTGCAGGGCAAAGGTGGGAAAGAGATCTGAGCTGCCTGGAGATCACCTGGGGTGAGGAGTACAAAGCTTTGCAAGGGTGTGGTTTTGGAATGACGCTAAATTGAAGGTGGAGAGAACAGATAAAAAGATTGGAAGTTGCGGCCGGACGCGGTAGCTCACGCCTGTAATCCCAGCACTTTGGGAGGCTGAGGCAGGCAGATCACGAGGTCAGGAGATCCAGACCATCTTGGCTAACCCAGTGAAACCCCATCTCTACTAAAAGTACAAAAAAATTAGCCGGGTGTGGTGGTGGGCGCCTGTAGTCCCAGCTACTCGGGAGGCTGAGGCAGAAGAATGGCATGAACCGGGGAGGCGGAGCTTGCAGTGAACCGAGATCGCGCCACTGCACTCCAGCCTGGGCGACAGAGACTCCATCCCCCCAAAAAAAAAACAATTGGAAGTTGCACACTGTATACCGTTAAGAAGTTGAGCTTTTATCTTAGAGGCAGCAAAAGGTTTGGAGCCAAGGAATGAAATGATCAGGCGTCCTTCAGGTAATGAACTTGGCTGCAGTGTGAAAGGGGTAGGAAGACTGGCAGCTGTCAAAACTGGAACAGTCCAGTGAGTATGTGCAGGCCTCGGCTTGGGCAGTGACAGGGGCACACGTCAATTTCTGTGGTAGAACCTTCTAGAGAAAGACCAGACAGAGGGTCAACAGAGTTGAAAGGAAAAAATAATTGAGGATAAGGTCCAAGTTTTTTGTTTCATAGACCATTTAGGTAGGAAATTCAGGAAAAGAAGCTTGTGAGGCAGGAAAGGAAGGAGCACCAGCTTGGGGCACTCTGACATCTTTAAAAAGTCTTGTAAAGGCTTACTAAATACAACTAAGAATTATACCAACTATACCCTAATGAAGATTAAAAATTTACATTCCAGTTAACTACCTTAAAAGTTAAGTCCACTTTCATCCTACAGATACAGCCTGAGGAAGGTTAGACAGGTACGCCCCCATCCTTTCCGTCATCCCTCACCCCTTTGTCTTGAGAAAGGAGGTTTAGCTGCTTCTTTAGTTCTGCAATTTCTTTTTCTTGCTCTATTATCTTCATCTGTAGAGTGAAGTTAACCTGTAAGGAGAAAATATTTTAAACTCCATTAAAATAACTTACTACTTTTTTTTTTTTTTTTTTTTTTTTTTTGAGACAGAGTCTCACTCTGTCGCCCAGGCTGGAGTGCAGTGGCGCGATCTCGGTTCACTGCAGCTCCACCTCCCGGGTTCACGCCATTCTCCTGCCTCAGCCTCCAGAGAAGCTAGGACTACAGGCGCCCGCCACCATGCCTGGCTAATTTTTTGTATTTTTAGTAGAGACAAGGTTTCACCATGTTAGCCAGGATGGTCTCAATCTCCTGACCTAGTGATCTGCCCACCTCAGCCTCCCAAAGTGCTGGAATTACAGGCGTGAGCCACCGTGCCTGGACTGTTTTTCCCCCCGGACCTGTTTTTTGTTTGTTTTGAGACAATCTTGCTGTTGCCCAGGCTGGAGTACAGTGGCATGATCTCGGCTCACTGCAACCTGTGCCTCCCCAGTTCAAGCTATTCTCGTGCCTCAGCCACCCAAGTAGCTGGGATTACAGGCGCTCTCGTACAAGCCCAGCTAGTTTCTGTATTTTTAGTAGAGATGGGGTTTCGCCATGTTGGCCAGACTGGTCTTGAACTCCTGACCTCAATTACCACCTGCCTCAACCCTCCAAAGTGCTGGGATTACAGGCATGAGCCACCACACCCAGCCAAGGTTTCATTTTACACAAAAAACTTTTGCAAGACAGTAGAAATCCTAAATAACTATGGTTATAAATACTAAATAACTATGGTCTCTAATAGCTGTCTTAACTGAGCATTAGAAAATCCCCTTCATGTGTGAAGATAAATGTTTATACTTAGTTTTAAGAACCACATCTGTAGCTGGGCGTGGTGGCTCACAACTGGCTAATTTTTGTATTTTTAGTAGAGACAGGGTTTCACCATGTTGGTCAGGCTGGTCTTGAACTCCTGACCTCATGATCCGCCTGCATCGGCCTCCCAAAGGGATGGGATTACAGGCGTGAGCCACCGCGCCTGGTGCTTATAATTCTTAGAGTAGACAGGTGGTAGGGAGTCAACCTGCTTACGTGGACAGTGAATACAAGCGTGCTACTGGCATTCAACCTAGTGCTTGATACAGTCAGGGAACTCTGAGAATGGGTTTAAATATTTTGTTTGCACCAATAGGAGTCTAAGCTCAACTATTCACTGAAACAGGATTCACTATTTATTTTGAGACGGAGTCTCGCTTTGTAGCCCAGGCTGGAGTGCAGTGGTGTGATCTCGGCTCACTGCAACCTTCACCTCCTGGGTTCAAGTGATTCTCCTGCCTCAGCCTCCTGAGGAGGTGGGATTACAGGTGTGTACCACCATGGCCGGCTAATTTTTGTACTTTTAGTAGACAGGGGCTTTCACCATGTTGGCCAGGCTGGTCTCGAACTCCTGACATCAGGCAATCTTCCCACCTCGGCCTCCCAAAATCCCATGCCTGGGATTATAGCATGAGCCACCCCGCCCGGCCAGGATTCACAATTTAAACAAATTCTATTTTAAGCTTCATATTTTCCTCAGCATTAAAAAGAAAAACATGTACAGAGACCATGTCCAGGGCAGCAGCTGCAGCCAGACCCCCACACCAGGCCACCCCTGCCTCTCCTGGGTGGTCTGCAGTGGCTGTGTACTGTGCAGGGAAGGCAGCAGCCCCCCTGGGGCACACTCTTCAGCACGACCCAGGGAGGTGCCAGGATTTTCTACAACCCGAAATTCTGAGAGTGCTAAACTCATCAGTGACCAAAACACCCTCAAGGGACCCGCCCACCACTTCAGCGCTCACCAACCCTGCCAGTGATGAGCCCCCGACAGACACCTAGACAGCCCATAACAGCAGGCAGGTGGTGAAGAGTCAGACTTTGACAGGGACATTTAAAGGCCCAGCCATCAGAAGGGGCAAACCCGAGGGGCCCCTCCGGCCTTTCTGGGGAAGAGTCACACCCACCAGGCCTCAGGAAGCTTTCCTACCCGGCCTTAGCTGTGGGGTTGGCCCCCGGCCCTCCACTCCTCTTTGTGAACACCAGCAGATACCTCCTGTGCCTGCTGGGGCCAGAGCTGCTACCCTAAGGGGAGTGAGTCCTGCGAGCACACCCTGCAGGTGAGTAGCAGCAAGTGGATGAGAACAAATAGGCCCCGCCTCCAGAACCATCATCTGCCTCTTCCACCCCCAGCCTCCAGGGGCACCACCCACCCCTTCCTTCCCCAAGAGAGGAAATAAAAACCATCTTCACTCCAGGTCCAAGAAAAACAAAAGCACATACATTTCCAGAAGTTTGGAAAAGTTCGCTCTGCAGCAGCTGAACAGCAGATGGTCTCTGCGATGAGTTCCTTCTCGTTAAGTGCTGGATATACTTGGCTTGCACTGGACATCTTTTACTGAGGGATTCCGGCAACTGACCAGTTCTTAAACCTGTTAGAACTTCTGCTCGCTCCATTTCTGTTCCAAATGGCTGAAAGAGCTCTAGCAGGATCACACCCAAGCTGTACATATCTGACTGGAAAAAGAAAAAAAGGGGGAACTCAGTACTGAAATACAGAGTGAGAAGAACGTTTCCATTTCCGTGTTCCACCCTCCAAACAGGAGAGGGTTTCTAAGAATGAGGATATACAGTCACCCACAAGGAAGGGAACAGAGCAGGATGGCTCATCAGAGACAGGGACTTTCACAACCCCAAAAAGGGGCATCCGTGGGCACGCAGAATGGATGGTCAGGTGGAGGGCAGGGATAATCCCCACCCACAGCAGTCACGACCATACAACTGTCTTCAGCACCCCGTAACAATCCAGGCCTGACCCAGGGAGAGGGACATGAGCTCACGCCTGCTAGTGTCAGCTGCGGGGAAGCCATAGTGGGTCGCGGGTTCTCCTCCAGTCTCACCTCTGCCTCCACTCATACTTACCAAGTGTCCTTGGTGACATTTAACAAACTGCATAAAATCTGTGATACTACTCCTAAAAACAGATTTTTTTAGAAAGGTCTTCACTAGACAAGATTTTAGGGGCAGCCATCATTTTTTCTGACAGCTCTTTCCCAATCACTAAAAAGCTCAAGGAGCCATCAAAAGGAAGAAAATTTTACTAGGCTGTTGTTTTGAAAAATGGATTTTAGCATTTCTTCAAGGAACAATGGGGATTCAAACTTTACAGCATGTTCATTCTATTTCAAGGGGAGTCAAGGGGCAGGCTTCCCCTCGGCGTTTATTCACCGAAGCCTGAAAAAAAAAACAATTAGAAGAAAGGCTAAACACAGGCTTCCATGAATTCTAGCTTCCTGAGGTGAACAGTGATGTTTTAAAGGGAAAGCTCATTTCAAAATCGATTTAGGCCAGGTGCAGTGGTTCATGCCTGTAATCCCAGCACTTGGGAGGCCAAGGGAGGAGAATCATTTGAGGCCAGGAGTTTGAGATCAACCTGGACAAAGCAAGACCCCATCTCTACAAATATATATATATATATATATATATATATATATTTTTTTTTTTTTTTTAAATTAGCTGGGTGTGGTGGCACAACTCTTGAAGTCACAGCTACACGGGAGGCTGAGGTGAGAGGATCACTTGAGCCCAGGAGTTGGAGGCTGCCATGAGCTATGATGACACCACTGCGATCCAACCTGGGCAACAGAGTAAGACCCTGTCTCAAAAACAACAAATGAACAAACAAAAACAATGTGTGACACCTGTGGATTTTGAAATGGTAAAGTATGCAACACAGATTCTACTGAAAAGTGAGGCTTCTTCTTAGGGCAATTTGAGCCACTTAATAATCTAGAGTACTTGGTTATCTCCAAAAACATCTCTATGACAGAGCTTCTGCATTTCATTGTACTGTTTTTTTTCTTTTTTTGAGACGGAGTTTTGATCTTGTCATCCAGGCTGGAGTGCAATGGTGCGATCTCGGCTCACTGCAACCTCCGCCTCCTGGATTCAAACGATTCTCATGCTTCAGCCTCCAGAGTAGCTGGGACTACAGGCATGTGCCATCGCACACAGCTAATTTTTGTATTTTTAGTAGAGACAGGGTTTCACCATGTTGACCAGGCTGGTCTTGAACTCCTGACCTCTGGTGATCCACCCACCTCGGCCTTCCAAAGTGCTGGGATTACAGGCGTGAGCCACTGCGCCCGGCCCTGTACTGTTTGTTATTTACGACTGCCAAATAAGTTGGATGAAAGGACAGAAAGCAACAAATACTACCTTGGCATCATACTCAGATCCTTCCAACTGTTCAGGTGAAGCATACAGACAAGTACCCACTCTGGACGTATGTGTTGGTGTTCCTATCATTTCAAAAGTCACATATTAAACATTGCAGTGTTAGCATTGTCAACATTAAATAACATTTACTATGAGCAAGCAGTGTAGCTCCTAAGGTAACGACGGTTCTTTTTATCTTTATCTCACCTTTGCTATTAAATCTTTATGATTCTCTTTAAATACTAACATGTGCAACCATGTCTTTTGCTTATGCAAAGAAAACAAAACAAAACAAAAAACTTACTCTTCCCGTTTCTATTGGTCCAGTCTGCGTTCTTCTGTAGGATGTCTGTGCAGGCCAGACCAAAGTCTCCTATTTTTACTTGCTGATCAGGGCCATGAAGAAAAATATTTCTTGGCTATCAACAAACAAAACAAGTCAACTCCTTGGCTTTCTTAAAACAAATAGTAGAAACTTGTAAATGTTTTTAAGTGTTTGGAACTCAGGAGCAAGCAGCCCCTCAAAAGTTAAATATTTGAGGAATAGTTCCCAAATTTGCCTGCACATCAGAATCATCCAGGAGTTTTAAAAAATCTCAACATCCGACCGGGTGCAGTGGCTCATGCCTGTAATCCCAGCACTTTGGGAGGCTGAGGCAGGCAGATCACCTGAGGTCAGGAGTTCGAGGCAAGCATGGCCAACATGGTGAAACCCCATCTCTAAAAAATACAAAATTAGTCAGGCGTGGTGGCACGTGCCTGTAATCACAGCTACTGGGGAGGCTGAGGCACAAGAATGGCTTGAACCCAGCAGGCAGAGGCTGCAGTGAGCCAAGGTTATGCTACTGCATTCCAGCCTGGGCGACAAGAGCAAAACCCCGTCTCAAAAAAAAAACCTCGGCCAGGCGCGGTGGCTCATGCCTGTAAACCCAGCACTTTGGGAGGCCGAGGCAGGTAGATCACCTGAGGTCAAGAGTTCAAAACCAGCCTGGCTAATATGGTGAAACCCCATCTCTACTAAAAATACAAAAATTAGCTGGCCATAGTGGTGCTCGCCTGTAGTCCCAGCTACTCAGGAGGCTGAGGGAGGAGAATCACTTGAACCCAGGAGGCAGAGGTTGCAGTGAGCCAAGATTGCACCACTGCACCCCAGCCTGGGTGACAGAGCAAGACTCCGCCTCAAGGAAAAAAAAAAAAAAAAAAAACTCAACATTCAACCCATTCCCCAGGCCAACTGCATCAGAACTCCTGGGGGTGGACACAAGCATCAGTATTCCTAAAAGTCCCAAGGCTATTCTAAATTTGGAGAATATTAATGTAGAGCATGCTTTGTACACAAATGCCTCCCAACCCTTACTGCACATCATTACCCAAGAAGCTCTTAGAAATGACTGTCCTCGGCCGGGCATGGTGGCTCACGCCTGTAATCTCAGCACCTCAGGAGGCCAAGGTGGGTGAATCGCCTGAGGTCAGGAGTTCAAGACCAGCCTGGCCAACATGGTGAAACCCCGTCTCTACTAAAAATACAAAAATTAGCCAGGTGTGGTGGTGCATGCCTGTAATCCCAGCTACTCAGGAGGTGGAGGCAGAATTGCTTGAACCTGGGAGGCAGAGGTTGCAGCAAGCCAAGATCACACCACTGCACTCCAGCCTGGGCAACAGAATGAGACTGTCTCAAAGACAGAAAAAAAAAAAAGGTAAGGGAAAAAGAAAGGGAAGGAAAGGAAAAGAACTGTCTTGTCGCATCCAGAGATGTGATTTTCTATGTGTGAGAAAACATTTTAAATGGCTTTTTCAAGGCATGATAAATCTAAGCACTGGCAGCTAGCCTGTGAATGTAACAAACCGCATGGCTCATCCACCTAGAAGATCACAATAAGCAAACAGGATGTAAAGGAGAAGTCAGCCCATAAAAGGGAAGACAGTTTCATTACTGGGAAATCCAAACTTAAGTGGGGAAGAGACCAGAGTATAACCTTCTAAGGGGATAATGCAACTCAGGCGACTTCCGGGAAGATCGTAACCCTGTAGTCCTTGACCAATGAGGAACCAAGGTACGGACTTGCATGCTAGGAGATAAATTACCTATTGTAACTGCCCTGGGTGTACCTGCCTACCAGACACACGACTTTACAAGACTGCTATTAAAAGTCTGACTTTCACTGTTCTTTGTGCCTCCAAGTTCATTCTTTGGGTTTGGATGGGTGAGCATGCTTCTTACACTATGAAAAAACTTTGATTTTTTTTTTAAAGACAGAATCTCACTGTGTTGCCAGGCTGGAGTGCAGTGGCGCCATCTTGGCTCACTGTAACCTCCGCCTCTCAGGTTCAAGCAATTCTCCTGCCTCAGCCTCCCGAGTAGCTGGGACTACAGATGCACGCCACCATACCCAGCTAATTTTTGTATTTTTAGTAGAGACGGGGTTTCACCATGTTGGCCAGCATGGTCTCAATCTCTTGACCTCGTGTTCTGCCTGCCCTGGCTTCCCAAAGTGCTGGGATTACAGGCATAAACCACCACGCCCAGCCAACTTGAATATTTCTTAAAAGCTCCCAGATAACTCATATGTATTAGCCAGGGTTAGGAACTAATAAATCACACTAAATGGCTTTATTTAAGCAACGAGTGCAGACCCAAAACATCTCTCAAACTATTCCTATGCCAGAGAAAAACGGAACCTGTAATGGGGAGAGGGAAGATTCTATTATAATAAAAACTAAAAAATAGGTTAAAACTTTTCTTACTTTAAAAGTAATAATTTAAACTTTGTATTTTAATGTATAAATTCCTCTTTTTTAGCTTTGATCATTGTTTCAGCTACACTTGAACTGGAGAGAAATCAGAAATAAAGGTGTAAGATAATAGCTTGGATATGTCTTTATGATAGAGTAGAAAACCCTAAAAACTGCTGACATTTGACATTATATGATCAAGGAACAAAGTCTGGATCAAGGAACAAAGCTTGGTTCCAAACTTTGATGGACTGCCTTCACAGATAGAATTCTTGACAAATTCTAGAACAGTTATAGAACTGAACTGAAAGAATCATCATAAAGAGACTGAAACTGACCAATTCCATAACAACATTTTCCCCTGAAGTCTTAACGTTTTTCTCATGGGGAATATACCCAGGAAAGGAAGCAGAGACCTGGTGGTTGACAGTGCCACGTCCCTGGAAGATGGCCCATCCGCAGCACTTCACTCGAAACTCTATGAAGCCATCATGAGAGAAGACTGCACTACGATCGAGGTACTCCTGAGAAATCACCCTGTCAACCAGCCCATCACCATTCTGCCCAACTCCACCAGCAGCAGATTACTTCTGAGCCAGGTACCCTCTTTTCTGCTCAGTCACTTCTGGAAAAAAGTCAGGCTGCTTAGAAACGAGCATCGTCTAAAGCTGGTGAACCTGCTAAGCTCACAGCCCTTACGAGGCACGACCCCAGCTCACTCCACACACACTGCAGTGCTCCCCAAAGCCCTCAAAGCCTCCCCTGCACATGTCACACACAAACCAACACGAGAAAACACCAGATCCTGTGTGGCTGGAAGACCATTCATGTCATCTCTCAAACATACCCATGGTGCTAATCTCCGAGTGGTCAAATTAGTTTTTCCCTTTTTTGGCCAGACGCGGTGGTTCACACCTGTAATCCCAGCACTTTGGAAGGCCGAGGTGGGTGGATCACCTGAGGTCAGGAGTTTGAGACCAGCCTGGCCAGCATGGCAAAATCCCGTCTCTACTGAAAATACAAAAATTAGCCGGGCATGGTGGCAGGAGCCTGTAATCTCAGCTACTCAGATGGCTGAGGCAGGAGAATTGCTTGAACTCAGGAGGCAGAGGTTGCAGTGAGCCGAGATCGTACCACTGCACTCTCTAGCCTGGATGACAGAGCGAGACTCCATCTCAAACAAACAAACAAAAAATAGTTTTTCCCTTTTAATATATACATTTTCAGTTTCTAAATGTTTATACAATGATTATTACCTTTACAATTAAATTTTTTTTTTCCAAAAAGGAAGTCACCCTCTCTTGTACCCTACTGTCTTATCTTATAGCCATGGTGTAAAACCACTACTTACATGTGTGTATTTTAAGAGTTGGCGGCCGGGCGCGGTGGCTCAAGCCTGTAATCCCAGCACTTTGGGAGGCCGAGACGGGCGGATCACAAGGTCAGGAGATCAAGACCACCCTGGCTAACACGGTGAAACCCCGTCTCTACTAAAAAAAAAATACAAAAAACGAGCCAGGCAAGGTGGCGGGCGCCTGTAGTCCCAGCTACTCGGGAGGCTGAGGCAGGAGAATGGCGTGAACCCGGGAGGCGGAGCTTGCAGTGAGCTGAGATCCGGCCACTGCACTCCAGCCTGGGCGACAGAGCGAGACTCCGTCTCAAAAAAAAAAAAAAAAAAAAAAAGAGAGTTGGCACAAACAGCTCTACTAATCATAGACAGAACATATGCTGCGTTATATTTGAAAACCCTTAAGATTCAGGTTTTACTGCTGATAATACGACTTTTGGCAACGACACGGCACCTACTTGTCCATCACCCTGCGGGTTAATTTAAGGACTAAGTGACTTCATAGCAAGTACCATTAATATCACACCACAGGCTCTTTGGAAGAATCAACTTTCAAAACTTTCCAGAGCTTTCGAGTGTTATTTCTGTTGCCTCAGTAAATGTGCGTTTCTGTAAAACACAGATTTTATAGTAGGGAATCCACTGAGTTTTGATCATTTAAAACAGGTAGTAGAAAAGGAAACTTTCAATGCACATACCAGAAAAAGAGTAAGCCAATGAGACAGTAAATAAATGTATTGCCTTTGAAATGGCAAGCTAACACAAACAGTATTTTTAACTACACAATGTGTTTTGTTTTCCCTCCAAAGCAGACAGAGTCCATCATCCCCATCCATCTGGCTGCCAAGTACCACAAGGCCCAGAGTCTGCTCTGCCTGTTACGGCATGGCGCTGACCCAGAAGTCAGGTAAGTTAACTCCACCGAAAATCATGTCTTTTTTTCTTCTTTATTTTTTTTGAGGCAGGGCTCTCGCTCTTTCGCCCAGGCTGGAGTGCAGTGGCACAATCTTGCCTCACTGCAACCGCTACTTCCTGGGTTCAAGAGCTTCTCCCACCTCAGCCTCCCGAGTAGCTGGGACTACAGGCATGCACCACCATGCACGGCTAACTTTTGTATTTTTAGTAGAGACAGGGTTTCACCATGTTGGCCAGGCTGGTCTTGAACTCCTGGCCTCAAATGATCCACCTGCCTCGGCCTCCCAAAGTGCTAGGATTACAGCCTTCAGCCACAGCACCCAGCTTCACTGGCAATCATTTCTAAGTGAGGATATACCTGATATAGATTTTTTTCAGTTCATACATTTTTTTCCACTTAGGTTTGGACTTGTTCGTTCTTCAAGGTGACAGACTACACATTATCATGTTATGAATGAACCAATGTCTTTACTGAATAGATGAGATAATCTGAAACACTGAGAAAAATCCAACATCACAAACATTTTGCCAAATCAATGCACATTCTGAGGATTAAGTGCTCAATGGTGGTGTTGTGAGGAATGCAGTAAAGTCCTTGCCATAGCCCTCAATAAGTTTAACCACCAAAGTTAGGTGTGAAAAATAAAATATAGGTAGACAATAGATTTTCTTTTTTGTTTGTTTGTTTTTTGAGACAGAGTCTTACTCTGTCGCCCAGGCTGGAGTGCAGTGGCGCAATCTTGGCTCACTGCAAGCTCCGCCTCCCGGGTTCATGCCATTCTCCTGCCTCAGCCTCCCAAGTAGCTGGGACTACAGGCGCCCGCCACCATGCCTGGCTAATTTCTTGTATTTTTAGTAGAGACAGGGTTTCACCATGTTAGCCAGGATGGTCTCGATCTCCTGACCTCGTGATCCACCCTCCTCAGCCTCCCAAAGTGCTGGGATTATAGGCGTGAGCCACCGTGCCCGGCTGATAATGGATTTTCTTGTTTATTACTCTCCACTAGAAGGTAAGTCGCATGAAAGACAAGTTCACCTTGTGCACCACTGTATCTCCACCACCTCAACCAAATCAATTACTTAGCAAGTGCCCAGTAATACTATCTGAGTGAATGAAAGAATTAAGTAGTATATAGGCTGGGCGCGGTGACTCATGCCTGTAATCCCAGCACTTTGGGACCCCGAGGTGGGTGGATCATGAGGTCAGGAGTTCGAGACCAGCCTGACCAACATGGTGAAACCCCATCTCTACTAAAAATACAAAAATTTGCCAGGCATGGTGGCAGGCGCCTGTATCCCAGCTACTAGGGAGGCTGAGGCAAGAGAATCACTTGAACCCACGAGGCGGCAATTGCAGTGAGCCGAAATCACGCCACCACACTCCAGCCTGGGTGACAGAGCGAGACTCCATTCCAATAATAATAATAATAGAACTTCTTGCCCCAAATCCTTACCACGCTCCAGAAAAACCCACCCGACCTGTCTTGCTCCCAGACTCTCCCTTAGCACCCCACCCCAGCTCTGCAAGTCCTCTCGAAGTCCCTTCCACATCTCGACCATCACAGACTCGCCCCATTCTCCTCAGGGGACCCTTTCCTACCCTGCATACCGCATGCGCTATGTGAGGCTTCTGCACCCCTCTAGAACTCTGCCGGCTTCCAGTATTTACTGAGCTGTTTCACTGTTTCACGTCTATCTTCCCTGCTAGACTGTAAGCCCTACAAAGGTAGGGGCCACCTGCTGTTTCACCATATCCATAGCCTAAGGCCTCACGCTGAACAGATATATGTGAACTAAAATCATTTTCTAATTTCAGCAGAGGAGTTAGATTTACATAATAAACCTTCCCTTTTCTCTGCCAAAACAAAGGAATTTTTGGAAGCGCTTCTGTGATGAGGGCCAAGTTGTAAAATGCTCATTCCACCTGGCTTGGAGCAGGGAATGAACTTCAGAATGACCACAGGTCTTCAGATTCAACCCCTGTCACTTCTTCTGCTCCCTACACACTCACGCATAAAAATGTCAGGTAGGAGAGCAGAGACAGAGCCACTAAGAAAGGAGTCAACAGGAGTTTGGGCCTTCACGGCTCACTTCTATGGTGATAACAGATCACACTCAAGTCCACACAATTTCACGGAAAGCCAGTAACCCAGCCCAGCACTATGTGAGGTGCCAGGCTGCAGAAATCACTAAGATACAGCTTTGGAGGGACACAGCCCTAGTGGGGGCAGCACGGGTAAAAATAGGCCGCTCCAAGAAGCTGGGCCTCCTTCACGACATTGTAGAAAAGTGAAAAGAATTTTTCAAAAAAAAAAAATTTATGTATATAAAAAATGAAGCTAGGCCCCATTGTATAGGGATACATCCCACCACATCCCCCGAAAAACCCTGGGATAGCGAGAAACTACCCAGCAATACAGATTGTGAAACACATCCTTAAGGTAATTAAAGGGCCTGACTTCAAATAAATATTGGTTTCTTAAGCATTAACTGTTCACGTAGAGCCATTCCCACTGTGAATTCAGTGTAACGTGTAATCAATACCCATTCTAGGGACACAACAGGCCTCACCACACTCAACTTAATACTACTGCACTGGCCAGTCACTTCCACCACGTGGGCAAAACCAGGCAACAGAATGCACAGGATCCTGACAGAC
This sequence comes from Macaca thibetana thibetana, assembly GCF_024542745.1. Classification (NCBI taxonomy): domain Eukaryota; kingdom Metazoa; phylum Chordata; class Mammalia; order Primates; family Cercopithecidae; genus Macaca; species Macaca thibetana. The sequence continues at coordinate 143,405,831 of NC_065580.1, forward strand.
ATTCAGAATAACGCCATCACGTGTCTCCGCATCTTGTGTGCACACGGGGCTCAAGTTAACGCTCAAGGGGAAAGCAACAAACGTTCACCACTCCACCTGGCCATAGCATATGGTTGCTATCCAGTTCTCTCCATTTTGGCCCAAAATGGTGCCGATGTCAATGCTATTAATGAAGCCAGCATGACACCCCTTCACATGGCCGCAAACATGCTGAATAAGGAGATGATGGAAATGCTCATTGCCTGTGGAGCAAACGTCAACTGTGCTGTCTCTTCCACGGGAAACACGCCCCTGAAGCTTGCAGTGTGCACCGCATCAAGCAAAGCAGGCCGACTGCTCGGGGCGGGGGTCAGCTGCATCCGTCTGCTGCTCACTCACGGAGCCAAAGTCAATGCCCAGGACTACAAAGGCCAAACAGCCATCCACGAGGCATGCTTTGGAGGCAGAGAGGCAATCATCAATCTCCTGCTTGACTTTGAAGCAAATGTTAACATTTTAACAAGAAACGGGGAATCTCCAATTTATATGTACCTTCAGCGCAGTTTCAATGTAAGAGATACGGCACTTCTGGCCAGGCTACTTTATCACACTTATCCTCTGAGAATGACCAATAACCAAGGAATTCTCCCTGCAGGAATCATGCTACCAGAATTCCGCCTCTTAAGGGACACCCTAATAAAGCAATCGCAAAAACCTTTATCCCTACAGGGTATCTGCAAAAGAAACATCAGGAATATTTACGGGGAGAAATACAAACAGCACTTGAAGCAACTTCTCCCGGTGACGATATGGAATTCTGTCTACTGCTGTTACGACCTGGCATACCTCCTGAAACAAGACCTCCCAGCTTCACAGCAGCAGGGACTTCCAGCCACTCAAACTGCATTTTCTGGCTAGACATGTCCCAGAAAATGCTTAACCTATCACCTTTGACATCCCAAATGTACAAACTACTGGTTCTTGAACACTTTCCAAAAAATAAAGTGATTTGCCTACTAACATTTTTGTTCCTAGATTTGTTTTTTCATGCCCTTTCCATGATTTAACTTCGGGCTGAAAAGTAAGCAAATTAATGTCACTCTCTTCAGCCAAAGACACAAATGTATTTTCTCTCTTTCTTGATAGTCTTTTGTGGATGAGAACCAAATAGTCATTACAGACTTTTTTTTTTTTTTTTTTCAGACGGAGTCTCGCTGTGTCTCCCAGGCTGGAGTGCAGTGGCGTGATCTCGGCTCACTGAAAGCTCCGCCTCCCGGGTTTACGCCATTCTCCTGTCTCAGCCTCCCAAGTAGCTGGGACTACAGGCGCCTGCCACCACGCCCGGCTAGTTTTTTTGTATTTTTAGTAGAGACAGGGTTTCACCATGTTAGCCAGGATAGTCTCGATCTCCTGACCTCGTGATCCACCCGCCTCGGCCTCCCAAAGTGCTGGGATTACAGGCTTGAGCCACCGCACCCGGCCTACAGACTTTTTTAAAACAGCAAAAAAAAAAAAAAACTTCCCATTTTGTTAAACTTTAAGATGAGTAATTATAGAGTTTACCTCTAAGTCTGCAACAATAAATGAGTATTTCTGTCAGCACTAAGTAACATTCAGCACCACTGATTTTATCAGTACTCAGAGCACACTTACTACCTGAAAAAAAGTACTTATACTCCACAGAGGATTTTCAAATGCCCAAAAATTACTACTTTAAAAAAGTCAACTTACAACCAAGTGCAGTGGCTCACACCTGCAATACCAGCACTTTGGGAGGTCAAGATGGGAGGATCACTTGAGCCCAGGAGTTCAAGATCAACCTGGGCAACATAGCAAAACTCTATCTCTACAAAAAAATTGGCCAGGCACAGTGGCTCACGCCTGTAATCCCAGCACTTTGGGAGGCCGAGGCGGGCGAATCACGAGGTCAGGAGATCGAGACCATCCTGGCTAACACAGTGAAACCCCGTCCCTACTAAAAATACAAAAAATTATCTGGGCGTGGTGGCGGGTGCCTGTAGTCCCAACTACTTGGGAGGCTGAGGCAGGAGAATGGTGTGAACCCAGGAGGCAGAGCTTGCAGTAAGCCGAAATTGTGCCACTGCACTCCAGCCTGGGCAACAGAGCAAGACTCCATCTCAAAAAAAGAAATTTAAAAATTAGCTGGGCATGCTTGTAGTCTCAGCTACCAGGGTGGCTGAGGTGGGAGGATCGCGTGAGCCTAGGCATTGGAGCCTAGGCATCGCGCCACTGTGCTCCAGCGTGGGTGACACAGCGAGACGCTGTCTCAAAAAAAAAAAAATTTCAACCTAATGTTTTCTCACTCTGGATCTATCGAACAATGATTTGTCTGACAGTAATTATAACCTCCTAAACAAATGAACTAGGACATGTAATCTTATTTAATTCAATGAACCATCGTCAAGTCATCCCTGATACAAAGCTACCACTGCTTTCAATGATTTCATCGCCCCCACTTACCTTCAGATCTCGATGCACAATTCCCATGTTATGTATGTAAAACACACCTTCTACCAATTCTTGAAAAATTTTTGTTGCAACATTGGCCATAACATAAGGACCTTGAAGTAAAAAAAATAGTTTTATTTCTGTAATTTTTTTACTCATTACGTTGGCATTTAAATATTAATGTCGTTCTAAATACATTAACATCTGACACTTAAGAACAATCAGATTTTCAACAAAGTCAAGGCAGAATGGTCTAAAACCTAGAAATAAGCAGAAAGGGTTCCTCAGCTAGCAAACAAACCATCACAAAGCAGCACTCAACAGTTGATGGACTCTGTCAACCAGAAAGAAAGCACCTCTAACTTCACTCAGAGCCCTCCCCTGTATTGATGACTTTTTAAACAATTCTTGGGTATCAGGCAACTAGATTTGATAAAGTTTAGGTTCCCTTCAACTCTTGACATTCTGGGATTTAATGCTAATAAATCTGGTATCCTAACCACAGATGATTAAAGATATTATTACAAATAATGGAGAAAGAAAAAAGATAAAATATGTTAGCTCCAGGAGTACAAGTCAATCATCTGGAATGCCTCACTGTCCAAAAATGACACGGCATATGGCCGCAAAAATGTAAGTACATTAATTCATCTATTAATATGATGACATACATTTAGAGGATGGAGAGGTTTTATAGGACTCACACAAAAATTGGTAAAGAAAAAATTCTGGCCAAGCACAGAGGCTCACGCCCATAATCTCAGCACTCTGGGAGGCGGGGACAGGAGGATTGCTAGAGATCAGGAGTTGGAGACCAGCCTGGGCAGGATAATGAGACCTTGTCTCTACAAAATTTTTTTTTTCAAAATCAGCCAGACATAGTGGCATGCACCTGTAGTCCCAGCTACTCAGGAGGCTGAGGTGGGAGGATCGCTTGAGCCAGGGAGGCCAAGGCTATAGGGAGCAGTGAATGCACCACCACACTCCTGCCTGAGCAACAAACAGAGCAAGGCTCTGTCTCAAAAAAATAAAACAAAATAAATAAAAAAGAAAAACAAAGCACCTGGAGGCAACTCCTACATGAGATGGGGAAGATGTGACTGTGTCTATTTCCTGGCCCGGCAGACCCAGATGGTACTCACAGGCAGACTCGTCCACACACTCCCGGCTGCGCTTGTTTCTCTCGGCTATCCAGTCCCACAGCGAGAGCTCACACAGCTGCATCTGGATGTGCAGCATCAGGTGGTACTGGGCCTAGGAGAGGAGGTAGTGCCGGCTCCCATCTTTGCACGATTCACTCGCATTATTCATTTAGCCAACAAATACTCATCTGCCTATTCTGGGCCAAGACGGTAGGCCTCTAGGGAAGTCATTTAACCTGTGTGGACTTCCCTTTGCAAGACAGAACTGCTGAGGACACAGGCCCACCCAAGAAGGCCAAAGTCTAATGAAAGCAACAGATAAAGAGAGCGATGATTAAAACAGGGTGTTGTAATACCAGCAGAAGGGGGGGCCAGGCTGAAGTCAGGCAGGAGTCCAGTGGCAGAAACTCTCAACTGTGACCCGGAGTAACTGGTCCTGAAACTGGGCTGCTTGCTACATAAACAGTTTTTAAAGCTAAGAGAAAGCAACAAAGAATGGCTGTATGATATTCTACTACTCTATATATTTCTACAAAGTATATATACTTTGTCTGGCTTCACATTGTACACAACTAATAACTTATTCAATAAAAAGGTAAGCAAACATTAAGCTTACTGTAGCCCACTGTATATACCATCTGATTGAGGCACCTAACAAAATTTTCCAAATAAAATACAGAGAAATGAATCAATTCTGATTAAAAGTCCCCCAAACTCAAATCATCCAGATTCAGGTAAAAGTGTTCAAAGTTCTATGTTTCATAAAAAAGCACAGACTCAGACAGGCGCAGTGGCTCACACCTGTAATCCCAGCACTTTGGAAGGCCAAGGCGGGCAGATCATGAGGTCAGGAGTTCAAGACCGGCCTGATCAACATAGTGAAACCTCGTCTCTACTAGAAATACAAAAAAATTAGCCAGGCATGGTGGTGGGCGCCTGTAGTCCCAGCTACTCAGGAGGCTGAGGCAGGAGAAGCGCTTGAACCTGGGAGGTGGAGGTTGCAGTGAGCAGGGATCCCACTACTGCACTCCAGCCTGGGCAACAGAGCAAGACTCCGTCTCCAAAAAAATAAATAAATAAAATAAATGCACAGGCTCGGTCGTGTGCAGTGGCTTATGCCTGTAATCCTAGCACTCTGGGAGGCTGAGGCGGGTGGATCACCTGAGGTCAGGAGTTCAAGACCAGCCTGGCCAACATGGTGAAACCCCGTCTCTACTAAAAATACAAAAAAATTAGCTGGGCGAGGTGGTGGGTGCCTATAATCCCAGCTACTCGGGAGGCTGAGGCAGGAGAATCGCTTGAACCCAGGAGGTAGAGGTTGCAATGAGCTGAGATCATGCCACTGTACTCCAGCCTGGGTGACAAGAGCAAAACTTTGTCTCAAAAAAAAAAAAAAAAACACAGGCTCAGAAACACATATTCCGGGACAAGAATTAATTCTGCACTGTGTCTATGTAGATGGTATACACAGTTTTATAATCCTAACAAGACAGATTATGTGTAGACCCTGTTAATTTTCATGTTTTTAGTTTTATTTATTTATTTATTTATTTATTTTGAAACAGAGTCGTGCTCTTGTCACCCAGGCCAGAGTGCAGTGGCGCAATCTTGGCTCACTGCAACCTCCACCTCCCAGGTTCAAGCGATTCTCCTGCCTCAGCCTCCTGAGTAGCTGGAACTACAGGCACACACCATCACGCCTGGCTAATCGTTATATTTTTAGTAGAGACGAGGTTTCACCTTGTTGGCCAGGCTGGTCGCAAACTCCTGATCTCAGGTGATCTGCCCTCCTCAGCCTCCCAAACTGCTGAGATTATAGGCGTGAGCCACCACACCCAGCCCAATGTTCATGGTTTTAATACTACTACTTAAAATACTGGTGAAAGCATGGTGGCAGCATGACCATGGAAAGAAGGTTATATCAGTATAACCCTCAACAAGAGCATCCTGAAAACTACAACTAAAATAAAATCAATTTTAAAATGAAAAAGAGTATCCTGAATACTGACCTGGTAATCCTACTGGGACTCACCTAAAGTCATGCTACAAAATCTTTTTTGCATAAATATATCTTTTTTTTTTTTTTTTTTTTTTTTTTTTTGAGACGGAGTCTTGCTCTGTCGCCCAGGCTGGAGTGCAGTGGCCAGATCTCAGCTCACTGCAAGCTCCGCCTCCCGGGTTCACGCCATTCTCCTGCCTCAGCCTCCGGAGTAGCTGGGACTACAGGCGCCCGCCACCTCGCCCGGCTAGTTTTTTTTGTATTTTTTTAGTAGAGACGGGGTTTCACCATGTTAGCTAGGATGGTCTTGATCTTGTGACCTCGTGATCCGCCCGTCTCGGCCTCCCAAAGTGCTGGGATTACAGGCTTGAGCCACCGCGCCCGGCCACATAAATATATCTTTATAGCATGATGCTAACATACAATAGAAACAGAGTGTGAGTGAGGCCACTAACTCCAGAGTACACACTCAAGATGATCTGGAGCTGAAAATGGCCGGGGGAGAGGCCAGAAAGGGATGTGGAGGAGTTAACTAAGTGAAGAAGGGAGAACCGAACACAAAGGTCACATGGCAAGGGGAACATGGCCAGTAAAAGAGACCGAACGCAGGGCAGAAGTGCCGGAGGTGAGAGTGGGTGAGAGAAGGCCACACACCTGCACAGTCCTCAATACAATCACTACTGGACGAACTAGGAAGGTCTAGGAAAGTAATCTACCTCTGTCTGACCCAAAAAGTTGACATTTTCTTCGGAAGATTCTTCAGTGGATGTGAAACTATCATCTAGGTGGGAATTACGCCTGAGTGGCAGCTGCTGTTCCATAATTGAACTGGTAGACAAACCAGCCAAGTCATTTTCCTGGAGCTCCAGGGTTGACTCAAGTTCACCGGAGTCTCTTATGACTAAACTGGTGGTATACTTCACTGACTTGTCATTCTGATTTTCAGTGTCAGATTCTCCAAAGCGTTTTCCTTTTTCTGGGGTGGGCTCAGCAAAGACAATGGATGAGCTGCTACTTTCATCATTTTTAACATCATATTGTTCTCTGAAAAAAAAAAATGTAAACATAAAAGTCAATGGGCTGAGCGCAGGGGCACATGCCTGTAATCCCATACTTTGGGAGGCCAAGGCGGGTGGATCACTTAAGGTCAGGAGTTAGAGACCAGCCTACCCAACATGGTAAAACCCCATCTCAACTAAAAAATACAAAAATTAGCTGGGTATAGTGGCATACGCCTGTAATCCCAGCTACTGGGAAGGCTGAGGCAGGAAAATGACTTGAACCCAGGAGGTGGAGGTTGCAGTGAGCCAAGATCGTGCCACTGTACTCCAGCCTGGGCGACGAAGTAAGTGAGACTCCGTCTCCAAAAAAAAAAAAAAAAAAAGTTGGCCAGGTGCAGTGGCACATACCTGTAATCCCAGCACTTTGGATGGCCAAGGCAGGCAGATCACAAGGTCAGAAGTTCGAGACCAGCCTGGCCAATATGGTGAAACGCCATCTCTACTAAAAAATACAAAAATTGGCCAGGCGTGGTGGCATGCACCTATAGTCCCAGCTACTCAGAAGGCTGAGGCAGGAGAATCGCTCGAATCTGGGAGGCAGAAGATGCAGTGAGCCGAGATCGCGCCATTGCACTCTAGCCTGGCCAACAGAGTAAGACTCCGCCTCAAAAAAAAAAAAAAAAAAAAAAGTCAATGTACAGGTCTGGCACAGTGGCTCACGCCTGTAATCCCAACACTTTGGTAGGCCAAGGTGGGAGGATCACTTGAGCCCAGGAGTTGGAGGCTAGCCTGAGCACCATGGCAAAACCCCATCTCTACAAAAAATACAAAAATTAGCCAGACATGGTGGCACAAACCTGTAATCCCAGCTACTGAGGCAGCTAAGATGGGAGGATTGCTTGAGTCTAGGAGTTAGAGGTTGCAGTGAGTTGAGATCATACCACTGCACTCCAGCCTAGGCAAAAGAGCGAGACCCTGTCTCAACAAAAATAATAAAAAATAGGCCAGGCACAGTGGCTCACACCAGTAATCCCAGCACTTTGGGAGGCCAAGGCAGGCAGATGACCTGAGTTCAGGAGTTCGAGACCAGCCTGGCCAATACGGTGAAACTCCATCTCTACTAAAACTACAAAACTTAGCCAGGCATAGTGGTGCAGGTCTATAATCCCAACTACTGGGGAGGCTAAGTCAGGAGGATCGCTTGAACCTGGGAGGCAGAGGTTGCAGTGAGCTGAGACCATGTCACTGTACTCCAGCCTGGGCAATAGAGCAAGAATCCATTTAAAAAAAAAAAAAAAAAAAAAACTGACAGGAAATATCTGAAAGGAAGAAATAACTTAACATTTTGTAATGAAAATAAGCAAAGTCGAAAACACTCCTCCTGAGGTCCTTGTAGCAAAAGACAAAGATAGCTCAATGCAGGCCAGGTGCGATGGTTCACACCTGTAATCCCAGCACTTTGGGAGGCAGAGGCGGGCGCATCACAAGGTCAGGAGATCGAGACCACCCTGGCTAACATGGTGAAACCCTGTGTCTACTAAAAATACAAAAAATTAACCAGGTGTGCTGGTGGGCGCCTATAGTCCCAGCTACTTGGGAAGCTGAGGCAGGAGAATCGCTGGAACACAGGAGGCGGAGGCTGCAGTGAGCCGAGATTGCGCCACTGCAATCTAGTCTGGGCAACAGAGCGAGACTGTGTCACACACACAAAACCCAATGCAGGTGACAAGAGGTAATGTCCTAATATATAACAGGACACACCCATTCACATACCTGTCCTCTTCCTGGTCGGAGAGCACTTCCAGAGTTGGCAACTCAATGGCAGCTCTGTCTGCTGCACAAAAACAAACAATCATCTTCAAACAGCCCAGTTTTTCAATTTGTAGTCAAAGACTGAGTTAAAATATACAAACTGTGTCAAATGAGACTATAAGTCTAAAACTGTCATGACCTTCTGGCAAAATACAAAAAGTTTATTCAAATGGCGCGTGTTAGGAACCATCAAAACAAAGCCATGCAACTACATTAGGGGTCGGCAAACATTACCGAGGGCTTGATAGTAAATATTTTAGGTTTTAGGGCCCTCTGGGACCCTGCTGTAACTGATCAATTCTGTTATGGTATAAAAGCAGCCATAGGCCCAGTGGCTCATGCCCGTAATCCCAACTCTTTGGGAGGCCAAGGCTCGAGGATCACTTGAGCTCAGGTGTTTAACAACAGCATGCACAATACAGTGAGATTCCTGATCTCTATTTTTAAAACAAAATTAATTTTTTTTTTTTTTTTTTTGAGACAGAATCTCGCTCTGTCGCCCAGGGTGGAGTGTAGTGGCATGATCTCAGCTCACTGCAACCTCCACCTCCCAGGTTCAAGCGATTCTCCTGCCTCAGCCTCCTGAGTAGCTGGGACTACAGGTCCTCACCGCCATGTCCAGCTCATTTTTGTATTTTTATTAGAGATGGGGTTTCACCAGATTGGCCAGGCTGGTCTCGAACCCCTGACCTTGTGATCCGCCTGCCTTGGCCTCCCAAAGTGTTGGGATTACAGGCATGAGCCACCGCACCTGGCTAAATATAAATGTAAAAAGCAACCATAGACAATATAGAAATGAATGAGCCTGTATTCTAATAAGCTTTATTTATTGACATTTAAATTTTGGGCCAGGCACAGAGGCTCATGCCTATAGTCCCAGCACTTTGGGAGGCCGAGGCACATGGATCACTCGAGGTGAGGAGTTCGAGACCAGCTTGGGCAACATGGTGAAACCCCGTCTCTACTAAAAATACAAAAATTATCCAGGCATGGTGGCGCACACATATAATCCCAGCTACTTGGGAGGCTGAGGCAGAATAATCACTTAAGCCCAGGAGGTGGAGGTTGCAGTGAGCAAAGATCGCGCCCCTACACTCCAGCCTGGGTGACAGAGCAAGACTCTGTCTCAAAAAAAGAAATTAATTTCACAAAATCTTTTGATTTTGTTCAAATATTTAAAAATATAAAAACTGGCTGGGTGCGGTGGCTCACACCTGTAACCTCAGCACTTTGGGAGGCCGAGGCAGGCAGATCACGAGGTCAGGAGATTGAGATCATCCTGGCCAACACAGTGAAACCCATTTCTACTAAAAATTACAAAAAAAAAAAAAAAAAATTAGCCAAGTGTGGTGGCGGGCGCCTGTAGCCCCAGCTATTCAGGAGGCTGAGGCAGAAGAATGGCATGAACCCGGGAGGCAGAGGTTGCAGTGAGCCGAGATCATGCCACTGCACTCCAGCATGGGCAACAGAGCGAGACCCCATCTCGAAAAAAATAAAAATAAAAATAAATGTAAAAACCATTCTCACCTTGTGGTATGTACAAAAACAAGGGCAGGCCAGATTTAGTCCACAGGCTGAAGTTTGCCAATGCTTCAACTACCACGTCATCAAAAACGGCTTACCTCGTGGCTGAATCACGTGAACATGTTCTATCCACGCAGTGTGATAGCCAACGATATTGGGGTGCTGAAGACCTGCGAGCACCTTCACTTCCCGTAGGACCTAGAAAAGAAATGGAATTAGATCTGCCTTTCGCTGATAACTTGTTAAATGTTTATGCAATACTTCTTGTTCCAGAGCAAAATACAGACGGCCCCTGACTTACAATGGTGTGAAGACATCACAATTTTTGACATACTTTGAATTTTGATCTTTTCCCTGGCTTGCAATATGCGGTGCATGAGATATGTGGTATTTTATTATAAAATAGGCTTTGTGCTAGATGATTCTGTCCAACTATTGAGTGATGTAAGTGTTTGGAGCACATTTAAGGTAGGCAGGGTAAGCTACAAAGTTCGGTAGGTTATGCATATTAAAATACATCTCCATGGCGTGAACCCGGGAGGCAGAGCCTGCAGTGAGCCAAGATCGCGCCACTGCACTCCAGCCTGGGCGACAGAGCAAAACTCTGTCTCCAATTTACAATATTTTCAACTTATGATGGGCTTATCAGGACATAATCCCATCATAAGATGGAGGAACATCTGTAATGAAAACTCCTCTGTACAAGGCATCTACATTATGTTAAAATAATGGAATTTTTTTTTTTTTTGAGACAGAGTCTCGCTCTATTGCCCAGGCTGGAGTGAAGTGGTGCTATCTTGGCTCACTGCAACCTCTGCTTGCTGGGTTCAAGTCTTGCTGGGTTCAGGTCATTCTCGTGCCTCAGCCTCCCGAGTAGCTGGGATTACAAGCATGCACTACCACACCCGGCTAATTTTTGTGTTTTTAGTAGAGACATGGTTGCGCCATGTTGGCCAGGCTGGTCTCACACTCCTGGCCTCAAGTGATCTGCCTGCCTCGGCCTCCCAAAGTGCTGGGATTGCAGGCGTGAGCCACTGCACCTGGCCAATATAATGGAAATATTTTTGAGAGACAAATGGCAATTGTTATAGCAACTAAATAACATATTTATACAGTACTTTACACTTTTTATGGCACACTTATCACCATTCTCTCTTTTGATTCCTACCCTAGTCCTCCAAGGTAAGTAAAATCACTACTGTCACTACTATTTCAGGGCAGGTGACAGAAATGGCTCAGAGGACTGGGCAACTCATCCAGAACCACACAGCATGTCAGGGAGAAGACTGAACTGGAACTGGGCTCCTGTATTTTCATAACTAGCTATATTATATATCAATCATTTATTTTAAGAAACTAATATATTTTAAAAATTATATATGTATATATATACACACAAATTAAACAGGCATGGTGGCAGGCACCTATAATCTCAGCTACTTGGGAGGCACGAGAATCCTTGAACCCAGGGGGGCGGAAGTTGCAGCGAACCGAGATCACACCACTTCACTCCAACCTGGGCAAAAGAGCGAAACTCCATCTCAAATAATAATAATAATAATTTAATTTTGGTACTTTACTGTAACCCCATTCCTAGTAAACTGGAAATCCACACTGCCTATTTTTGCCAAATATACACACATACATGTATAACTCTTTCAAAAAGAACTAAATACACAATTATTCAAAATAAGTAATTTTTAAAAATCATACCTTCATGCAATCTGTTTTAGTTGCACCCTTAATCAGGATCTTTTTTATTGCATAATACTGACCATCTAATTTATTCCTGACCTGAAAAGTAGAAGAAAAGACAAAGTATATTGTGTCATTCAACTTTAACTGAATAAAGAAGTTCTTTTAATCTGAGCTTAAACAATCCAAACTAGCCAAAGAGTTAAAATATAGCTAAAGACATGTCTCCTTACTATGTTCAGGGAAGTCAGCCAGATCAAGAGCTTTTCAGATAGTGTTGGGAGTGTAGCTCCGAAGAAGCTCTCGGCTGAAGAATGGGAATGTTAGCAAAAGGTCTATGTAAGCTCAAAACACAGTGGCACAACTTTTTTTAGTAACACATTTTTAATTAAAATTAACTATAGGTCAAAAATTCAAAGTTTCCAAAACCCACATAAAGAATCAACACAGTTAGAAAAACATTACAACCTGCCCACTTCCCCGTAAATGACAAATGTTAAAGAAAAGTAAATATACGTGATTTCTTGGAATTTTCCTTTGAGTACTTTATATAATAATAATGAAAACAGGCCAAGCACGGTGGCTCACACTTGTAATGCCAGCCCTTTGGAAGGCTGAGGTGGGTGGATCACAAGGTCAGGGGATCAAGACCATCCTGGCCAACATGGTGAAATCCCGTCTCTAATAAAACTACAAAAATTGGCCGGGCGCAGCGGCTCAAGCCTGTAATCCCAGCACTTTGGGAGGCCAAGACGGGCGGATCACGAGGTCAGAAAATTGAGACCATCCTGGCTAACACGGTGAAACCCCGTCTCTACTAAAAAGTACAAAAAACTAGCCGGGGAGGTGGCGGGTGCCTGTAGTCCCAGCTACTCGGGAGGCTGAGGCAGGAGAATGGCATAAACCCAGGAGGCGGAGCTTGCAGTGAGCTGAGATCCGGACACTGCACTCCAGCCTGGGTGACAGAGCGAGACTCTGTCTCAAAAAAAAAAAAAAAAAAAAACAAACAAAAATTAGCTGGGTGTAGTGGCGGGCACCTGTAATCCCAGCTACTCAGGAGGCTGAGGTAGGAGAATAGCCTGAACCAGGGAGTCGGAGGTTGCAGTGAGCTGAGACTGCGCTGCTGCACTCTAGCCTGGTGACAAAGCGAGACCCTGTCTCAAAATAAATAAATAAATAAAAGAATAGTGAAAACAATGTCTGAAAATACAATTATTTAGGGTACTAGGTCAAAACAAGTACGTGGAAGACTACCTTGTATACTCTTCCGTATCCACCTTTTCCTAAGATGGCAACTTCTTCAAATTCATTTAAGTAACGTGAAGTCTGTGCTTCGAAGGTGACTTCCCTTGATCTGAAAGTTAAATATAATCAATCAATATTAAAACGTGAGAGAATCAAAACGTTCTAGGATACTTCATGCTCATGGGATTACTAACCTCACAAACCTCATGTATCACTAAGTTGTGCTGATTTGGAAAGGATGGGCTAAAATGAAATTTTTCATCCCTCTGAAGAAAACACAATCAAGTGTTTTACCAGTAACTGGTATTCCAAGTAGAAATCATTACCAGGTTTGTACAGCAGAAATCCTAAGAATCACTAACAGCCTGCAGTTGGTTAGCTAAGCTCAGAAATAAATTTACTGAAATTTCACCTGGGCGTGGTGGCTCACGCCTGTAATCCTAGCACTTTGGGAGGCAGAGGAGGGTGAATCATGAGGTCAGGAGTTCAAAACCAGCCTGGCCAACATGGTGAAACCCCGTCTCTAGTAATAATTCAAAAATTAGCCAGGTGTGGTGGTAGGTTCCTGTAATCCCAGCTACTCGAGAGGCTGAGGCAGGAGAACTGCTTGAATCCAGAAGGCGGAGGTTGCAGTGAGCCAAGGTTGTGCCACTGTATTCCAGCCTGGGTGACAGAGAAAGACTTCGTCTCAAAAAAAGAAAAAAAAAATCACTGAAATGTATTTTTTATTTTTCTTCTAAGACAGGGTCTAGCTATGTTGCCCAGGCTAGACTGCAGTGGCTATTCCCAGGTGTGATCCTGCTACTAAGCAGCACCAGAGTACTGACCTACTCTGTTTCCAACCTGAGCTAGTTCACTCCTCCTTAGGCAACCTGGTGGTCCCTTGCTGCAGGGAAGTCAAGGTCACCATACTATGCCAAACTTTATGCGGACATCAGACTGGCATAGTGCACTATAGCCCAGGACTCCTGGGCTCAAGCAATCCTCCTGCCTCAGCCTCCCGAGTAGCTGGGACTACAGGTATGCGCCACCACACGCAGCTACTTAAATTTCTTAATGATGTAGACCAGTTAGATTTTTTTTTAATGTAGAGTGCTTTATTTTTATCAAGCTATAATTCACATATTGTCAAATTCACCTCTCTTGAATGTACAATTCAGTGGTTTTTAGTACATAGAGTTGTGCAACCATCACCGCTACCTAATTTCAGAATATTTTCATCACCCCCAAAATAAACCCTATATCCACTGGCTTTCACTCCCCATCCTTCCCTTACCCCACTATTTACCCACCACCCCACATAAAACCACTATTTACGTCTCCATGGATTCACCTACTCTGGACATTTCATAGAAATGAAATCACACAATATGTGGCCTTTTATGACTGGCTGTTTTTACGTAGGATGTTTTTAAGATTCATCCATATTGTAGCATGAATCAGTACTTCATTCCTTTTAATAGATGAATAACACTTTATCGCAGGGATAGACCACATGCTTATCTATTCATGAGCTGATGAATATTTAGGTCAGACCAGTTAGATTTTAAACTAGTATTTAAACTAGCCAAAATTCAATGGTCCCCCAGCAGAGCCTGGGTATCAGGAATCTGAATTAAGAGTGTGACCATGGAATCCACGCTAAATGCTGAAAGGCAGAGGATCAAAGAGGAGGGAATGAGAAGCAAAGTAAGTCTTGGAGCAGTACTCAATTGCTGAGAACCAAGTTTTTCATGTTCATAAACAATACTAACGATATTATGTTTCAACCTCAAACCAGTATTTTCTTGATATTGATTTCAATAGTCTGCATAATCAAGAAAGTTTCTCACACATACCTGATTTTCTGAATATGAGAAATATCCTCACAGGGATCCTACAATTAAAAAATTGTTTTTTAAAAGCATTTGGAAAACTTGCATGGAATAAAGAATCTATCAAAATTCAATATCACATTAACAACCCCAAATACACAAACAATATTTTTAAAACCATTGGCTTTTTCAGCATTACTTAAGAGTTTACAAATGAAAATATTTCAAAGCTGAGAACTGACCAGGAAGCAGACAAGACTGACATCACCTTCAAAATCCATGCAGGAGCTCCCCACCCATCCTGCCTGCCCACCTCTCTTGCATGTATGGTGGCACCTGGCACCCTGCTTCTGCCTGTGCCCCCTCAGTTCATTCTCACCACAGCAGCCAGTGTGACCCTGCTAAAATGTAAGTCAGATTGTGTCACTCCTCTAATCAAAATCCTGTACCACCTCCCATCTTACTAAGTAAAAACCATAAATGAGGCAGGGTACAGTGGCTCATGCCTGTACTTCCAGTACTTGGGAGGCTGAGGCAGGCGAATCACGAGGTCAGGAGTTTGAGACTAGCCTGGCCAACATGAAGAAACCCTGTCTCTACTAAAAATACAAAAAAGTAGTTGGGCATGGTGGCAGGTGCCTGGAGTCCCAGCTACTTGGGAGGCTTAAGGCAGGAGAATCGCTTGAAACTGGGAGGCAGAGATTGCAATGAGCCAAGATTGTGCCACTGCACTCCAGCCCGGATGACAGTGCAAGACTCTGTTTCAAAACAAAACAAAACAAAACAAAAACAAAATCATCTCAAGATCCCAGTCCATCTATGCCCTCTCCTTTGCCTCTCCTCTCTCTCTCTTTTTTTTTTTTTTAAGGCAGGTTCTCACTCTGTTGCTCAGGCTGGAGTGCAGAGGCACGATCACAGCTCACTGCAGTCTTGAACTCCTGGCCTCAAATGATCCTCCCATCTCAGCCTCCCAAAGTGCTGGGATTACAGGCATGAGTCACCACCCCTGGCCTAGAGTTTATACTTTTAAAACCTTGTTTTATAATTAGAATTACATAGTGCTTTAAAATATGTTCTCTTAAAATTAAAGGATATTTTTGTCATACCCAAAGCACATTTTTTAAGGCTTACCTGACAAACTCTCTCTTTAGCGGACCTCATTAGGTGAGTAATAGCTCTGTTGTGATGTAGTCTCAAGGAGCTAAACTCGTCACTACAAGTGAAAGAAGACAGCAGTCCCATTTTGATAAAGGTCTGGCAAAGTACTATAAAAAGAATATGAAAAACTATTATTAGAAACATCTTTAATAAAATGGCAATTTTAAAGCGTACACAGAGAATAATGTGTAATAACAGCAATATATACAAAAACCTCAATAGGAAAAATACTATATTTATAAACACGTTAAACTTGAGAATGTTCTCTAGAATAACTTAAAAGACATTTTTTTTGGGGGGGAGGACAGTCTCATTCTGTTACCCAGGCTGGAGTGCAGTGACAATTATCTTGACTCACTGCAACCTCCGCCTCCCGGTTTCAAGTGATTCTCCTGCCTCAGCCTCCCAAGTAGTTGGGATTACAGGCATGCACCACCGTGCCCAGCTAATTTTTCTATTTTTTGTAAAGACGGGGTTTGGCCAGGCTGGTCTCGAACTCCTGGCCTCAAGTGATCTGCCCAACTCCACCTCCCAAAGTGCTGGGATTATAGGCGTGAGCCAACATGCCCAGCTCTTAGATGAATTTTTTTTAAAAGCGAAGAAATTTGGGGAATGATTCTCTAAAAGGAGTAACTAGTACGCTACATGCATTCATGAAAAGCACAACTATAATGACTTCTCTTACCCTGTACAGTCACTTGTTTACCAAGACTAGTCAGTAAAGTACCAAGCTGTTTCTAAAAAAAGGGCAAAAAAAAAAAAAAAAGAGTAAACAAAGTCTTCTGACATTCCACACATTACCCTTTGCTGTTAGTCAGTAAGAGAAGAATAAGGGCAGGAGGGCAAACATATGATGAGAACTTACAACAAAAGTGACCATTCGTCATCATGAAATACCTTTAAACAACATACAAAGAGCCCATGGTACACACGTGTATAAACCAAATACCAAGCTCCTTAGAAAAAGAAGTTTCCACAAAGGTGTCTTGGCTCCTACTCATTCAACAAATACAGATACCAAAGAGGATATTGTTGCTGTTGTTTTTGTTTTTGTTTTTGTTTTTAAGACAGAGTCTCGCTCTGTCGCCCAGGCTGGAGTGCAATAGCAAAATCTCGGCTTACTGCAACCTCCACCTCCAGGGTTCAAGCAATTTTCCTACCTCAGATGCCTGCGTAGCTGGGATTACAGATGCACACCACCACGCCCAGCTAATTTTATTTTATTTTTTTTTTTTGAGACAGAGTCTCACCCTATTGCCCAGGCTGGAGTGTAGTGGCATGATCTCAGATCACTGCAACCTCTGCCTCCTAGGTTCTAGGGATTCTCATGCCTCACCTTCCCAACTAGCCGGGATTACAGGTGCCTGCCACCACAACTGCCTAATTTTTGTGTTTGGCTGGTCTCGAACACCTGACCTTGTGATCCGCCCACCTCGGCCTCCCAAAGTGCTAGGATTACAGGCATGAGTCACCATGCCCCACCAAGGATATTCTTTCTGCATCAAAAACTCTACATTTATGAAAGCCAAATTTGTTGCTTAAAATAAAAAAAAAAAAAGAAAATTCTCCATTTAGATTATTAACTCACTGATCACATCAAAAACATTTATTTAAATAACCTTGTTCTAAAATTCAGTCATCTAGGCCAGGAGCGGCGGCTCACGCCTGTAATCCCAGCACTGTGGGAGGCCGAGGCGGGAGGATCACCAGGTCACCAGATCGAGACCATCCCGGCTAACACAGTGAAACCCCATCTCTACTAAAAATACTAAAAAGACAAAAAATTAGCCAGACGTGGTGGCGGGCGCCTGTACTCCCAGCTACTCAGGAGGCTGAGGCAAGAGAATGGCATGAACACAGAAGGCGGAGGTTGCAGTGAGCCGAGATCACGCCACTGCACTCCAGCCTGGGCGACAGAGAGAGACTCCGTCTCAAAAAAAAAAAAAAAGTTCTCTTAAAATTAAAGTAAATCAGTAAATTTTACTAATAAATTAAATCAGTAAAATTCACAGGATTGCTTTAATGTGCAAGATTGCTGTATTATCCTAATCTGCTTCTCTATTTGATGAGACTAATACAATAATCCCCAGGTACCAACGCTTCAGAACCTAAGGAACACACTTCCTGTTTACCCCACCTCCCACCACATATGCCACTGCTTGGAATGCAGAGTGTATTATTTGCTTTATTCAAGAAACAGTAAGTATACAATGTACAGATATTTGTACCATTTTTCATGTCCAGTCAAGTTTATCAAAATGATAATGTATCTTTTTGTTTTGTTTTGTTCTGAGATGGAGTCTCACTCTGTCGCCCAGGCTGGAGTGCAATGGTGGAATCTTGGCTCACTGCAACCTCTACCTCTGGGGTTCACGCAATTCTCCTGCCTCAGTCTCCCAAGTAGCTGGGATTATAGGCGCCCACCACCACGCCCAGCTAATTTTTGTATTTTTAGTAGAGACGGGGTTTCACCACATTGGCCAGGCTGGTCTTGAACCTGACCTTAGGTGATCCACCCGCCTGGGCCTCCCAAAGTGCTGGGATTACAGGCGTGAGCCACTGTGCCCAGCCAAAATGATAATGTATCTTTAACTAAAACCGCAGGTTTTTCTTTTTTTTTTTTGAGACGGAGTCTCGCTCTGTCACCCAGGCTGGAGTGCAGTGGCCAGATCTCAGCTCACTGCAAGCTCCGCCTCCCGGGTTCACCCCATTCTCCTGCCTCAGCCTCCCGAGTAGCTGGGACTACAGGCGCCCGCCACCACGCCCGGCTAGTTTTTTGTTTTTTTTTTTTTTTTAGTAGAGACGGGGTTTCACCGTGTTAGCCAGGATGGTCTCGGCCTCCCAAAGTGCTGGGATTACAGGCTTGAGCCACCGCACCCGGCCAAAAACCGCATTCAGTTTTAAGACCACATAAAAGTGTAAGTTTGAGACTGTTTTGGTAAAAAAAAAAGAACCTCAGAATCTCTGGCTGAAACTATTCTTTTTTTTTTTTTTTTTCCTCTAGAGGCGGACTCTTACTATGTCACCCAGGCTGGAGCGCACTGGCTACTCACAGGCATGATCAAAGCACACTGAAGGCTGGCTACTTGAGAGACTGAGGCTTGAACCGGGAGGCGGAGTTTGCAGTGAGCCGAGATTGCGCACTGCACTCCAGCCTGGGCGACAGAGCGAGACTCCGTCTCAAAAAAAAAAAAAAAAAAAAAAAAAGCACACTGAAACCTTGAACTCCTAGGCTCGAGTGCTCCTCTCACCTCAGCCTCCCGGGTAGCTGGGATTACAGGCACGTGCCACCATGCCCAACTTGTGACCAGAACTATTAAAGAAGCCACAATGGTCTCAGTCAATAAACTGCACCATGAACATCATTATCTACGATTCTACTCACTTTTGTGCTCAAGTTTCTCATATAAGTACCCTACAGCAGGTATAAAAATAAACATTTTCAACCACACAATGTGCAGTTGGTTCCAGTTCTCTGGTCGAGAATTGGTTCACAATGAGTTTTATGTGATTTTCTTTTACCTGCTCACCAGCTACACCATAACGGAGCTTCAAAAATTGTATGAATTAGTTGGGCGTGCTGGTTCAGGCCTCTAATCCCAGCACTTTGGGAGGAAGGGGTGGGTGGATCACCTGAGGTCAAAAGTTCGAGACCAGCCTGGCCAACATGGTGAAACCCGTCTCTACTAAAAATACAAAAAATTAGCCAGGCGTAGTGGTGGGTGCCTGTAATCCCAGCTACTCAGGAGACTGAGGCAGGAGAATCGCTTGAACCCAGGAGGCAGAGGTTGCAGTGAGCGGAGATGGCGCCATTGCACACTCCAGCCCGGACAAAAGCAAAACTTCATCTTAAAAAAAAAAAAAAAAAAGGGGGCCAGGTGGTGGCTCACACCTGTAATCCCAGCACTCTGGGAGGCCAAGGCAGGCAGATCATCAGGTCAGGAGTTCGAGACCAGCCTGAACAACATGGTGAAACCCTATCTCTATTAAAAATACAAAAATTACCCTGACTTGGTGACACGCGCCTGTAATCCCAGCTATTTGGGAGGCTGAGGCAGGAGAATCACTTGAACCTGGGAGGTGGAGGTTGCAGTGAGCAGAGATCGCACCAATGCACTCCAGCCTGGGTGACAGAGTAAGACTCCATTTCGAGGAAAAAAAAAAAAACTTGTGCATTATCATAGTATAGATACAAAAGAACTATCTTTCATTTATCCAATTTTATGCAATTATGGGATCCACAGTTAATACATTCATAAGGAATTACTCAAAGGAAAATGTAAGCTGAATTGAAGTGGGGAAACCATTAATATTTATTTCCTCCAGTTTTTGTATACCAGATGCTTTCCAGACTCCTGGCATTAAACAACATACTTTATTTTGTATTTTTAATTTTTGTGAGTACATAGTAGGTGTATATATTTATGGGGGTACATGAGATATTTTGATACAGGCATGTAATGTGTAATAATTACATCAGGATAAATGGGGTATCCATCATCTAAAGCATTTATCCCTTCTTTGTGTTACAAACAATCCAATTATACTCTTCATTATTTTTATTTTTTGAGACAGTCTCGCTCTGTCACCAGGCTGGAGTGCAATGGCATGATCTCAGCTCACTGCAACCTCCGCCTCCCAGGTTCAAGCGATTTTCCAGCCTCAGCCTCCTGAATAGCTGGGATTACAGATGCCCACCACCACACCCAGCTAATTTTTGTATTTTTAGTAGAGACAAGGTTACACCTTGGTGGCCAGGATGGTCTCGATTTCTTGATCTCATGATCCACCCGCCTCAGTCTCCCAAAGTGCTGGGATTATAGGTATGAGCCACCATGCCTGGCCCATTCTTTTTTTTTTTTTTTTGAGATGGAGTTTTGCTCTTGTTGCCCAGGCTGGAGTGCAGTGGCATGATCTCAGCTCACTGCAACCTCCACCTCCTGGGTTCAAACAATTCTCCTGCCTCAGCCTCCCAAATAGCTGAGATTACAGCTGTGCACCATGATGTCTGGCTACTGGCTACTTTTGCATTTTTTTTTTTATTTTTGAGACGGAGTCTCGCTCTGTCACCCAGGCTGGAGTGCAGTGGCGTGATCTCCGCTCACTGCAAGCTCTGCCGCCTCCCAGATTAACGCCATTCTCCTGCCTCAGCCTCCTTAGAAGCTGGGACTACAGGCGCCTGCCACCATGCCTGGCTAATTTTTTTTTGTATTTTCAGTAGACGGGGTTTCACCGTGCTCACCAGGATGGTCTCAATCTCCTGACCTCGTGATCTGTCTACCTTGGCCTCCCAAAGTGCTGGGATTACAGCCATGAGCAACCTGGCCTGGCCTACTTTTGCATTTTTTTAGTGAGACGGGCTTTCACCATGTTGGTCAGGCTGGTCTCAAACTCCTGACTTCAAGTGATCCCACCGCCTTGGCCTCCCAAAGTGGTGGGATTACAGGCATGAGCCACTGCGCCCGGCCGTCTTTTTGTTATTTTTAAATGTACAATAAATTATTGCTGACTGTAGTCACCCTGTTGTGCTACCAAATACTAGATTCGATTTATTCTAACTATATTTTTATACCCATTAACCATCCTCCACTATCCTCCCAGCCTCTGGTAACCATCATTCTACTCTATCTCCATTAATTAAAAACTGTTTTGGCCGGGCGCGGTGGCTCAAGCCTGTAATCCCAGCACTTTGGGAGGCCGAGACGGGCGGATCACGAGGTCAGGAGATCGAGACCATCCTGGCTAACACGGTGAAACCCCGTCTCTACTAAGAAATACAAAAAACTAGCCGGGCGAGGTGGCAGGCGCCTGTAGTCCCAGCTACTTGGGAGGCTGAGGCCGGAGAATGGCGTGAACCTGGGAGGCGGAGCTTGCAGTGAGCTGAGATCTGGCCACTGCACTCCAGCCTGGGCTACAGAGTGAGACTCCGTCTCAAAGAAAAAAAAAAAAAAAAAAAAAAAAAAATTAAAAACTGTTTTAATTTTTACCTCCCACAAGTAAGTGAGAACAGCAACACAGTATTTTTACAAGCTTTATTTATTTTATTTATTTATTTATTTATTTATTTATTTTTGAGACAGAGTCTCACTGTGTTGCCCAGACGGGAGTGCAGTGGTACTGTGTTGGCTCACTGCAATCTTCACCTCCCCCATTCAAGTGATTCTCTTGTCTCAGCCTCCCAAGTAGCTGGAGTTACAGGCACCTGCCACAACACCTGGCTAATTTCCATATTTTGAGTAGAGAGGGGGTTTCGCCATGTTGGCCAGGCTGATCTCGATCTCCTGACCTCAGGTGATCCACCCACCTCGGCCTCCCAAAGTTCTAGGATAACAGGCATGAACCACAGATCCCAGCCTTTACAAGCTTTATTAAGCAAGATTAATTTATTCTTACTTACACTTAAACACCTGTCTTGAACGAAGTGGGTTTGGTTCATGCACATGGCTCAAGTGCTCCAACAAAGAAACAAGCAAGAGTTGGTTTGCAACTGCAAAAGGGAAGGTTGGCTGTTGTAGGGGTTCTTTTAACACCTGGAGTTCTGCAGGAACATCAGATTCTAAAAATTAAAAAGGAAAATATTTTTAAGTTAATGGTAAACCTGTCTCAAAATGACAAAACAGCATTCTAATTAATGAAACACAAACTATTTAAATGTAAGCAGATAAAAACCGAAAGAATAGTTATGCTGAGTTGGGTTTATCAAGAAAGGCTTTCTGGAAGTGAGTTTGGAATTGAATCCTGGAAGCTGGAGGATCAGCAGAAAGATGCCATGAGACAGAGGAGAAACAGTTTTCTGATGTGTCCAACGGTAGAAATAAATCAATACGCAAGGAAGTGGGACTAGAATGGATTCCTTCCTTTGAGAAGACAGCCAAGACCCAGGCATAAAGAAATTAGTTAGGCAGAAGACGGCCAGGCACAGTGGTTCACGCCTATAATCCCAGCACTTTGGGAGGCCGAGGCCGGTGGATCACCTGAAGTCAGGAGTTTGAGACCAGCCTGACCAACATGGTAAAACTCGGTCTCTACTAAAAATACAAAATTAGCCAGGTGTGGTGGCGGGTGCCTGTAATCCCAGCTGCTAGGGAGGCTGAGGCAGGAAAATCTCTTGAACCTGGGAGACAGAGGTTGTGGTGAGCCCAGATCGCGCCATTGCATTACAGCCTGGGCAACAAGAGTTTAACTCCATCTCAAAAAAAAAAAAAAAAAAAAGAAGTTGGGCAGATGAGAGAGGGAAAGATAGGAAAAATAGAAACTGTTCTTGTTGAGCAGTGCTACTTATGTACATGCACAATCTCCTTCAGTGCTCAAAAAATAATATAATGTAAGTGTTCGTGTTCATTCCCATTTTACAGATGAAAACACTGATCTCAGAGCGGCTGAGGAACCAGTGAACCAGGCAGATCAGACTGACTCCCAACCCCATCCTCTTTGCGCCGTATGAGACCATACAGACAGACGAGTTGGCACTAAGGCTGAAGGTCATAAGTTCTCACTTACTGCTTAAGACATTACTAAACAGGTTTACAAAAAATAGTTGGGCGCAGTAGCACATGCCTGTAATTCCAGCACTTTCAGAGGCTGAGGCAGGCAGATCACCTAAGGTCAGGAGTTCGAGACCAGCCTGGGCAACATGAAGAAACCCTGTCTCTACGAAAAATACAAAATTAGCCAGGCGTGGTGGCGCATGCCTGTAATCCCAGCTACTCGGGAGGCTGAGGCAGGAGAATCACTTGAACCCGGGAGGCGGGTGGAGGTTGGGGTGAGTTGAGATCGTGCCATTGCACTCCAGCCTGGGCAACAAAGTGAAACTCTGTCTCAAAAAAAAAAAAAAAAACCAGCCAGGTGTGGTGGCTCACATCTGTAATTCCAGTACTTAGAGAGACCGAGGCAAGCGGATCACCTGAGGTCAGGAGCTTGGGGCCAGCCTCGCCAACATGGTGAAACCCCGTCTCTACTAAAAACACAAAAATTAGCTGGGCGTGATGGTGTGCACCTGTGATCCCAGCTACTCAGGAGGCTGAGGCAGGAGAATCGCTTGAACCCAGGAGGCGGAGGTTGCAGTGAGCAGAGACTGCGCCACTGCACTCCAACCTGGGTGGCAGAGCCAAACTCCATTTCATTCTATAAATAAACAAATAAATTGCCAAAAATGTTAAAGTTACATTTAGGTTTTGAATTTTCTGACTCTGCCATTAGCCGGCAGAGTGACTTCTTCAAATCATGCAGACTGCCTGCCAGAAATTATTTACCTATTCATTTTTACATTGAGTGAAAAACGATCAGGTGAATTCTAGTGTTCTAAAATTAAAAATAAATACATGCAAAAATAAAAAGGAAAAAAATGGGCCGGGCGCGGTGGCTCAAGCCTGTAATCCCAGCACTTTGGGAGGCCGAGACAGGTGGATCACTAGGTCAGGAGATCGAGACCATCCTGGCTAACACGGTGAAACCCCATCTCTACTAAAAAATACAAAAAAACTAGCCGGGCGAGGTGGCGGGTGCCTGTAGTCCCAGCTACTTGGGAGGCTGAGGCAGGAGAACGGCGTAAACCCGGGAGGCGGAGCTTGCAGTGAGCTGAGATCCGGCCACTGCACTCCACCCTGGGCGACAGAGCGAGACTCCGTCTAAAAAAAAAAAAAAAAAGAAATGGGCCCGGTGCGGGGGCTCACACCTGTAATCCCAGCACCTTGAGAGGGCAAGGCATGAGGACTGCTTGAGCCCAGGAGTTCAAAACCAGCCTGGGTAACATACTGAGACCCTGTCCCTACAAAAAAAAAACTACAAAAAATTCGCTGGGCATGGTAGCACGCACCTGTAGACCCAGCTACTCAGGAGGCTGAGGCAGGAAGATAGCTTGAGCCTGGGAAAACAAGGGTGCATTAAGCTGTGATTATACCACTGCACTGGGTGACACAGTGAGATTCTGCCTCTAAAATAAGTTTAAAAACATAAACTGTGGGCTGGACGCAGCGGCTCACACCTGTAATCCCAGCAATTTCGGAGGCTGAGGCAGGCGGATCACGAGGTCAGGAGTTCAAGACCAGCCTGGCCAACACAGTGAAACCCCGTCTCTACTAAAAACTACAAAAAATTAGCCAGGAGTGGTGGCGGGCGCCTCTAATCCCAGCTACTCAGGAGGCTGAGGCAGGAGAGTGGCTTGAACCCAGGAGGTGGAGACTGCAGTGAGCCAAGATCAAGCCATTGCACTCCAGCCCGGGCAATGGTGTAAGACTCAGTCTCAAAAAAAAAAAAAAAAAAAAAAAAAAGGGCAGGCACGGTGGCTCACGCCTGTAATCCTGGCACTTTGGGAGGTCGAGGCAGGTGAATCACAAGGTGAGGAGTTCAAGACCGGCCTGGCCAAGATGGTGAAACTCCGTCTCTACTGAAAATACAAAAAATTAACTGGGTGTGGTGACAGGCATCTGTAATTCCAGCTACTCTGGGGGCTGAGGCAGAGAACTGCTTAAACCTGGAAGGGCAGAGGTTTCAGTGAGGCAAGATCGCGCCATTGCACTCCAGCCTGGGCGACACAGTGAGACTTCATCTCAAAAAAAAAAAAACAAAAAAAAAACAAAAAACATAAACTCTGGCTGGACATTCTGGGCCTCTTTGGAAGAAAAGGCCATATGTCAACACAACAGTATTATCGGTAACCCAGGAAAAGAAAAATTTTAAAAGCTTATCTAAGATCACTCCCTTCAAGAATAATCTTTAGTGTGCAGAAACCCTTATCACAATGTTACAGAAAAGACACTTGCATGTTTACAGCTGGGACTTTTCCCATGACATAACACTTTCTATATTATTGGGCTATAATATACCACCTTATATGTGGGAGAAAAGTTGTTTGTCCATTAAAAAATAGTTTTTTAAATTTTCTTCTGTTAATAGCCTACTGGAATTACTACCACACTCTGCTTTTGTTTCTCTTTATGGTCAAAAATTATAGGCTTGGCTGGGCACAGTGGCTCACGCCTATCCTAGCACTTTGGGAGGCTGAGGCAGGAGGATCCGCTGAGCCCAGGAGTTTGAGACCAGACTGGGCAACAAAAGAAGACCCCATCTTTTTTTTTTTTTTAGACAGAGTCTCACTCTGTCACCCAGGCTGCAGTGCAATGGCACGATCTCAGCTCACTGCAATCTCCCAGACGACCCCATCTCTTTAAGAAAAAAAAAAAAAAAAAATTACAGGTAGTATTAAGGATAAAAATGCAACAACATTTCCTTGTATTTATTCCATCTGAATCAAAACCATTTCAACTCAGTTTGCATCTTTATTTTTTCTCATATGCTTTCTCTTACAGAAACAATTTGTACCTTTAACTCAATTGCAACACATTTTTTTTTGTTTCATGCTTCAAATCAATGTGTATTCTCTGCAGTCATTCTGTTGGAATTACCATATAGTTAAAAACTTCAGCAGCACATATACTAAAAACTGGAATGACACAGAGAAGATTAACACAGCTTCCGCACAAGAATGAAACACAAATTCCTGAAGCATTCCATAAAAAAGAGAAAAAAAAAAAAATCCCTGAATCAATGTATTCTTTTTTTTTTTTTTTTTGAGACGGAGTTTCCTGTCTCCCAGGCTGGAGTGCAGTGGTGCGATCTCGGCTCACTACAACCACCGTCTCCTGGGTTCAAGCAAGCGATTCTCCTGCCTTAGCCTCAAAAGTAGCTGGGATTACAGGCGCCCGCTACCACGCCCAGCTAATTTTTATATTTTTAGTAGAGAGGGGGTTGACCAGGCTGGTGTTGAACTCCTGACCTCGGGTGATCCGCCCACCTCAGGCTCCCAAAGTGCTGGGATTACAGGCGTGACCCCACTCGGCCAATGTATTCATTCTTAATAGCACAATTTAATTTTTAATATTGCTAAAACACCTGGCAGCAACTAAAGACTGTATTTCACTTTCATCAAAATAGTGGACACTTTTACCTAGAGTCAATGTTAAGCATCTCTTACTCTATGCTAAGTAACTTAGCTACCCCATATCTCCTAGTAATCAAAGGCCTCAAGAAAACTTGGGGGCTGAGAGTGGGGGCTCACATCTATAATCCCAGCACTTTGGGAAGCCGAGGCGGGAGCATCGCTTGAGGCCAGGCTTTCGAGACCAGCCTGGGGAACACAGCAAGACCCCATCTCTGCAAAAAAAAAAAAAAATTTAAAAATTAGTCGGGCATGGTGGTGTGCACCTGTGGTCCCAGCTACTCGGGAGGCTGAAGCTGGAGGATCACTTGAGCCCATGAGTTGGAGGCTGCAATGAGCTATGATTGTGCCACTGCACTCCAGCCTGGGTGACAGGGCAAGACTGTCTCCAAAAAAAAAATTGGGGCCTTTTTATTCTTTAAACCAAAGACGTTTATTTATTTCCACGCTGCCTCACTATGAGAAATCTTTAGTTCTCCTTCCAATTAAGCAAAAGACAAGAAAAGTTACAAATTACAACTCTTAACCCAAACTATTCAGCTTACAGTTTGCAAATTCTCGCTGCAACGAAAGAAGATCGTTCTCAACCAATGACAAAACCCAGGGCTTGGGGGCAGGACGGTGACCTCAGGGATGCCCCCAGCCGTCCGAGGGCCTCAGTCCCCAGAGAGGAAACCAAGGAACAGAAATGTAAACAAAGGAGCGAGAAGCAGACGTCCTTTTCAAACAATATTTACCTTACCCCGACGGCCCGCCCGCCGCCCCCCAGCACTGCGCGGCTGGTCCCCCGGTTCAACGCTGGAGGCAGCCGAATTCACCCGGGTCTTCAGGCAAACCTCAGGGCTGCCTATATCGCCCGCAAACGCGGGTGGACAGAGAGAGCAGAGCGGCGACACCGCAATCCGATCCCTCACCGTCATATTTGAGGTCCGAGCTCTCGGCGGGAAAGTCGATGGCCGGCGGCGCTGCCACAGCCCCCTCCCCGTCGCCCTCCTCTTCGCGCTTGCGGACGCCAGAGTTGCCCCCCTGCATCGCCGAGCGCGCGCGGGCCGCAGCCCAGCCCGCCGGCCAGCCAAGCACTACCACACTCGGCTGCTGCACCTAGCGCCGTCCGACCCGGAAGTAGCCCCTCACCAGGCGGAAGACCAGCCCCAGCCACGCGCACACCTTAACTAGGGGGCGGGGCCTGTAACAGACTCCGCCCTTTTCGGATTGGAAGAGTTGGGCGAGTCCGGCGCGGGCGCACCCCCTGCGCATGCGGTCTAGTGGGCTCATCTGCCGGAGGCGGGGTTTAAGGGGCGCCCAGGTGAAGCCTGGCCTAGCTTCCAGCTACCCCAGAAGGGTTTAGCGCTCACGTCTCACGCCCAGACTCGAGTGTCAGTGTAAGAATCAGGTGTCTGCAGAGACTAATCGAAATATATTTACCTTTTGCGGGTACAGCAATGACTTTGGTCATTTGTTTTCCAGGAAAAAAATTTTAAAAAGCGTTTTCAAAACCTGTCTCAATGAGACCTGAACCTATTTTGGTCAACCGTTATGCCACAAAGAAACGGGAGATGCCAACTGCATTCCAAAATGCAAAGTGATTGAACCTAACAGAATTTCCTCTTCGAATTTACAACTGAAATGTTTTCCTTAAAAAAAAAAAACTTTTAGGTTCAGGGGGTACATGTGCAGGTTAGTTTTCCAAACTAAAACACCCCGCCCTGGCCACACTCCATCCACTGTGGTATGAAACCCTCAGATTCAAAAATCCACGCTAAGCCGGGCGCGGTGGCTCACACCTGTAATCCCAGCACTTCGACAGACCAAGGTGGGCGGATCACCTGAGGTCAAGAGTCCGAGACCAGCCTGGCCAATATGGTGAAACCCCCGTCTCTACTAAAAATACAAAAATTAGCTGGGCGTGGTGGCACGTGCAGGTAGTCTCAGCTATTCGGGAGGCTGAGACAGGAGAATCAGTTGAACCCTGGGGACAGAGGTTGCAGTGAGCAGACATCGGGCCACTGCACACTGCACTCCAGCCTGGGTGACAGAGCAAGACTCCATCTCGAGAAAAAAAGGAAAAAATTATCCTTAATTTTCATGGATCAGCTACAGTTGAAATAAAAATCTTTCAGATTTTGGACCTCAACCACAGCACGATGTGTAAAAGTGGTATTGTTTAAGAATTCTGTTTGAACTTGTTTTCCATAGACAGTCATACTTGGATGCACTCAGCCTGGTAGAGGCAATTAAAGGTGTAAGTTCTCTTAAACAGCAACTCAAAGTACTGTAAAGATAGATAAAGAAAATAAAGAAAGAAAAATACAAAATAAGGGTGTAGTCCTCCAGATAGATTAGATTCCAAACATTAGAGTTGGGCCAGGCGCGATGGTTCACCTCCGTAATCCTAGCACTTTGGGAGGCCACGGCAGGTGGATCATCTGAGATCAGGAGTTCGAAACCAGCCTGGCCAACATGGTAAAACCCCCGTCTCTACTCAAAACACAAAAAATTAGCCAGGCGTGGTGGTGCATGCCTGTAATCCCAGTTACTTGGGAGGCTGAGACAGGAGAATCGCTTGAACCCAGGAGGCAGAGCTTGCAGTGAGCTGAGATCCAGCCACTGCACTCCAGCCTGGGCAACAAAGCAAGACTCAGTCTCAAAATAAAAGAGATTAGAGATGTTCCTTCCCGTGCCTTGCTGATGTTCCAGAAAAGCATGCCCCTTCTGAAGAGTGTTTTGTCTATATGTATTCACAGCTTTAAAAATACAAATACTGTAAAAAAACAAACAAACAAACAAAAAACACAAATACTGGCCAGGCGCGGTGGCTCACACCTGTAATCCCTGCACTTTGGGAGGCCGAGGTGGGCAGATCACGAGGTCAGGAGATCAAGACCATCCTGGCTAACATGGTGAAACCCCCGTCTCTACTAAAAATACAAAAAATTAGCCAGGCGTGGTGGGCGCCTGTAGTCCCAGCTACTCGGGAGGCTGAGGCAGGAGAATGGCGTGAACCTGGGAAGTGGAGCTGGCAGTGAGCCGAGATTGCACCACTGCCCTCTAGCCTGGGTGACAGAGTGAGACTCCATCTCAAAAATAAATAAATAAAATAAAAATAAAAATAAAAATACTTTTTTTCTTCCACAATTCAACTGTCAGAAATTTATCCTAAGGAAAAAGTTAAAAACAAGCAAGAATACATAGTTTAAAAGCTAATGATCGAAACAATGCTTATAACTGCCAAAACTAGAAGACAAGATAATTGGCTCAATTAACGACGAACATTCATACAGTGGCACACTTTACTTGCATTAAAAATGTTAGCATGGGCCAGGCACGGTGGCTCACACCTATAATTCCAGCACTTTGGGAGGCTGATGCAGGAGGATTGCTTGAGGCCAGGAGTTCAAGACCAGCCTGGACAATTTAGTGAGACCTCTTCTCTATAATTTAAAACGAATAATAGTAACGTTGATATGCAATATCTGGTTCTCACCATTTTCCACCATCACTGGAAATGCCCAGTGTTACTGAAGGCATAGAGAAAAAAAGCAACATACTCTATATAGCTGCTCTCAAACCCCTGACCTCATGATCCGCCCACCTCACCTCCCAGAGCACTGGGATTACAGGCATGAGCCACCACATCCAGCAGAAATTAATTTTTTTTAAGAAATACAATACCGCATATCAGCTTGCGATATTAAACATACAGTTAACCAAAGAGGAACCCCAAATGACCAATAAGATGGAAGAGCTGCACAAGTTTCATTAGCTACAAGTAAATGCAAGTTAAAGGATGAAATATCGCTTCAAAATATATTTGCAAATGTAAACTTTCTCATACCAAGTGTTGGTGTGGATACGAAAAAAGATAAACTATCAGCCAGGCGCAGTGGCTCACGCCTGTAATCCCAGCACTTGGGGAGGCTGAGGCAGGCGGATCACGAGGTCAGGAGATGGAGACACCCCTGGCTAACACGGTGAAACCCTGTCTCTACTACAAAATACAAAAAATCAGCCGGGCGTGGTGGCGGGCGCCTGTAGTCCCAGCTACTCGGGAGGCTGAGGCAGGAGAATGGCGTGAACCCGGGAGGCGGAGCTTGCAGTGAGTGGAGATCGCGCCACTGCACTCCAGCCTGGGTGATGGAGTGAGACTCTGTCTCAAAAAAAAAAAAAAAAAAAGAGAAACAATCGTACCTTGCTAACGAGCAATTTAGCAATCTTGAATAAAGTCAAATGGTTAATGAAGATTCTCTTCTTGACTTATCTCTAGTCAGACCCCTCTGATTTCTCAACTAGGCCCTGATTTTGGAGCTCATATGTTCATCTCTATATTGTCCAATTCTCACAAGAATCCTAGTAAGTCGCTTTAGCCTGAATCCCTCATTCTCAATATCTGGTCATCCTCTACAACTGGTTGGGTTCCTCCTCCCCTAACATCCCCCAGGTGATGTCTCATCACCCTGGCCTGCTTTCAGCAAGAATCTTATTAGGTGGATTTAGCCAGAAATCCCCCCTTAACCCCTGATTTTCCTCATGGTAATTTTTTGTTTGTTTGTTTGTTTGTTTGTTTTGTTTGAAACTGAGTCTGGCTCTGTTGCCCAGGCTGGAGTGCAGTGGCGCGATCTCTGCTCA